>NC_052357.1:593979-729825 GCF_009727055.1 Benincasa hispida | reverse complement strand
TTCTCTCTGACCATCAAATGATTTCTTTTGACGTTGAAAAGGATGATTTTGTGCTATAAATTTTCGATGGACAAGGTATGCCATTTTTTCCCATGTTTCAGTCTTAATGAACTTGTGTTATCTCCACAAATCGGACGTGCCTTATAACCTTTGACACTACGTCTACTAAGGATTCCATATGCTGGAAAATCATTGATCGTCCACAATAGAACTGTTCTTAAGTTAAATAGTTTCTCTTTATAAGCATCATAACATTGCACACCACTTTCCCACAGAAGTTTTAAATCATCAATCAATGGCTCTAAGTATATCCCAATATCATCCCCTGGTTGTTTTGGACCTAAAGTCAATATTGATAACGTCATAAACTTTCTTTTCATACACAACCATGGAGGAAGATTATAAATGACCATAACAACTGGCCAACAACCATACTTAGAGCTCGTATCACTATGTGGATTTATTCCATCTGCTAACAATGCTAAACAAAGATTCCTAGGTTCAGAACTAAAGTTCGACCACATGGTGTCAACTAACTTCCAAGCTAGGGAGTCTGCAGGATGACGTAATTTATCATCCATTTGTCTCTCATTAGCATGCCAAGTCAGATTTTCAGCACATTCAACAATTCTAAACATCTGTTGAAAACGTGGTATAGGAGGAAAATATCACATTATTTTGGCAGGGATTTTCTTCTTCTTATTTGTGTCTTTACCATATTTCCACCTTGACTCACCACATTTAGGACACACAATTGCATTGGCATATTCCTTTTGATATAAGCAACAATCATTAGGGCATGCATGAATCTTTTCATATTCCATTTCTAGTGCACCTAATGTTTTCTTTGCTTCATACATTGATGTAGGGAGGTCATTAGTAGAAGGTAAGATATCCTTTAATGTTTTAGTAGTTCTAAGAAACTAATGTCACTCCATCCATGTCTAACTTTTAAGTTATACAACTTCACTAATGTAGACAACTTGGTGAACTTTTTGCATCCTTTATACAATAGCTTCTCAGCATCAATAAGCAACTTTTCGAATCCATTGGGATCTTTTGAATATTGCTCATGAGCAATTTCAACCATTTCTTTTATATTTCCAACATCATTCTCTTCATACCTACACTAAGAGGATTTTCCATGCAAGGATGAACTAGGAAGTTCCTCACCATGCCAAAACCAAATCTTATAACTTTCATCAATCCTAATAAAATATAAATGATCTCTAATATCATTGTCATTATGACTTTCACAATTTCCATATTTCAAACAAGGACAACGTATAGTAGTATTATTTGTATTAATCCAAATTTGATGAAGTTTTCCACACCCAACTCAAACTCTTTAGATAATCTACTCTTTGTCATCCATGATTTATCCATACTTATAATAAGCTAATCTTGGAACTACAAAAAAATATTACAATAATTCAAATTAGATAACTCATACAACTTATAAAATTTGTATGGAATTGATATTTATAGAGAACTTAAGAATCTTTATTCGCGGAAAATGATTGAAGACATAAAAACCAAGTAGATCAGCAAAATTAACATCTAGAACATAAACAAATTTGGTCTAAATAATCAAACATTATATTCCAACAGAATCACAAAAACCCATAAAATCAAGCAGATCAGCAAAATATCACAAACTAATCACAAACTGCATCCTCAAATTAAAAAAAAAAAAAATTGCATCCGTAAGTGCATCCTCAAACTAAAAAAAAGAAACATCATCCGTAAGTGCATCCCCAAACTGTATCATCTAATCTAATCACAAAGTGCATCCTTAAACTAAAAAATAAACAAAAAAAAAAAAAAGAAACATACACATAACAAATATATACACATTTCAAATAAAAAATATATATGTACACATAACAAAAATGTTTGCATGAAATACTTACTCACAACGAATGATCCCAACGACACCATGGACCGACGACACTATCGGCAGCAAACGACCACGGACCAGCGGTAGTAGACGACCCACCAGACGACACCACCGGCAACGGACGACCCACCTGACGACATCACCGATGGCGGATGACCATGGACGACAACACTGATGGACTAGAGAAATGCAGGCGGAGGCAACTAGGAGAAATGTGGACGGCCAAGGGTTTGGGGAAGGAGAGAAATGAAGTTATAAATCTAGTGATTTTCATTTAAGTAAGAAAAAAAAATATTATTAGGTAAATTTTTTCTTATATTTTACTTAACACTAAGAAAATGTCAAGTAAAAGTTCACGTGAAAATATTAATAGACAAACAGAGACTAGACGATCGCTTAACAAATCCAAAAGATTGTTTACAAAATACTATACGATCGCTTAAATTATCTACACAATCGTTGAGCTCTACTACATGATCGCTAAGTAACAAAATGTTGTACGATCGCCTACCAAATGCTACACGATCGCTGAGCTCGGCTAAACAATCGCTTAGCTCTGCTACAACGACGCTGAGTAACAAAATGCTATACAATCACCTACCCAATGTTATACGATCGCCTACGAAATGTTACACGATCGCTGAGCTCGGCTACATGATCACTTAGCTCTGCTACACGATCTCTGAGTAACAAAATGCTATATGATTGCCTACCCAATGCTATACGATTGCTTACCAAATGCTACACGATCGCTGAGTAACAAAATGCTATACGATCGCCTACCCAGTGCTATATGATTGCCTAACAAATGCTATACGATCGCTGAGCTCGGCTACACGATCACTTAGCTCTGCTACACAACCAGTAACACTAGACGATCACCCACAAAGACCCCACGATCGCTTACCCGGAACTACCAAATGTTATATGATTCGCCTACTAAATTGGAGGCCTATCAAATATCCAAAATATTTCGTCAATCTCCGTTTTTTTAACCCTTTTACTTGACACAAAAAAATATCAAGCAAGAGCTTCTTATACTTGACACGTGAAACGTGTCAAGTAAGACCTTATATTACTTGACACGAAAATCATGTCAAGTAAAGGTTCGCGTGAAAATATCTAAAATATTCCGTCAATCTCCACTTTTTTAACCCTTTTACTTGACACGAAAAAAATGTCAAGTAAGAGCTTCTTATACTTGACACGTGAAATGTGTCAAGTAAGACCTTATATTACTTGACACGAAAATTGTGTCAAGTAAAGGTTCGCGTGAAAATATCCGAAATATTCCATCGATCTCCGCTTTTTTAACCCTTTTACTTGACTTTTTTTGTCCAAAATCATATTACTTGACATTTTTTTCACATAAACATCAAGTAATTAAAAACTACAAGTGTAAGTAATGTAGATTTTATAGTAGTGCTCCGATTACAAACTCCAGCAAAAATCATCTTCGATGATCAACTTCTACAACCATCGTTGCACGACCAACTTTGAGCTCCAAAAACCACCTCTGACGACAAACTTTGACAACCAACTTTAGGTTCCGACAACCACTTCCAACTACAAACTCTAGCGAAAATCATCTTCGATAATCAACCTTAACAACCACTTTCGACTATTATAAAGACGGATAACTGTTAAAATATGTTGTACAGTTGTTGATTGTATACATAATGTATTTTTCTATCTTAAATACAATATTTATACGTAGAAATTTTTAAAATATATTTTTATGTAACTAAAATTCACATATCAAATAAGTGCTAATAATATTTGAAAAAGTATGTAACACATAACAAAAAAAAAAAAAAAAAAAAAAAAAAAAAATAAAACTTAAAATGAAGATTTTTTTCCTATAACATTTTCTCATAAGAAATAGTGAAAAATGGATATTTGTTCTTTGATAATAATCCTCCAAATATGGAAGAATTGAAAATAAAAATTTGAAGAAATGTGGTGGCATTCCATTAGCTGCTAAGATGATGGGGAGATTTAATTAAAAAAGTTCATGACAAAATAAAAATAAAGAGTAACAATAGGGAGAAGAAGAAAAAGAAGATGATGATGATGAAACTCATGGAGAAAAATTAGGAATTAAAAATTCTGATTTCTCTTTGATTTCTCATTTTATTTAACTATATTCCTACAAGAAATGTAGCGAGTTAATTGTTGTTCATTACAAAAAATAAAAAAAATAAAAAAAATAAAAACTTTAATAACTAAAAGAAAAAATTGCAAATCCATATTTTATTCAACACAAGGATTGATAGAATATTGAATAAAAAAGTTTCAAAACAAAAATAGTTATCATAAAAACATATTATTTAGAGTTAAAAAAAATACACCAGATACTCTATACATATGAACTCAACTCTACTCCCAAACACAGACATATGAACTTAGACCAAATAACTCAGCTCCTTAAACAGAACTCCATAAATATATGAACTCTAAGGCATATGAGCTTCAGATATCATATCTCAATTCAGCGCCCGAAACAGCCCCTTGAAATTTTCGATGAATTCTATAGTGTAGTTAAAATTAATAGATCATCAACTTATTCAACATTTTAATACGTTAGTTTTTAAAGGGGTATTTGGGGCAAGGACTACCTAAGACTATAATAACCACCTCTTGCTACAGTAAATACTATTTTGTGTTCACCAATTAACTACAGTCGACATTATTTCAAAACCCCATTTACTACAATATTTGCTATTTGCTACCGTTTTTATTATTTTACATTCATCATTTTTTTTTTGCTACAATGTTTATTATTTTCTTCTCAAACTAAAATAATTTATACCTCAAACACATACTATTCTAACTTAAACTAAAATAATCTACCTCCCAAATATAAATTATTATAACACAACTATAATAACCAATTCCGTACTCCAAACGCCCACTAAAAATCTAAAATAGAAGAAAAAAAAAAAAAGAAAAGAAACCTATGACGTCCAATTTGAAAATGTTTGCAAAAGTCAATTTAGATAAGGGCAAATAAATTTATTTTTATCTTTTTTTTTAAAAAAATTTATTTTCATCTTCATTTTGAAAAGGTAAAAAATTAATCAACGACAACCAAAACCCCCATGAGAATGTGCCTAGAGCTTGAGAAAGGAGAACTGAGATTCTCCTTAGACTTTAGAAATCATTGTTTCCACGATGTTTGAATCATAACCATCATTACTAAAAATATATAATTTATTTTTCAATTCAAAAAATTATTCCACTTTTCTCTACATATATTTATAGTTCTCTATTTCAACTCAACTAAACTACATCTCGAATAAAAGAAAATTAAATGTTTGAATACCCACTTTTGAAACTAGAAAAAATCCTACCAACCTGAACATAACTCAGACATAAATTTGTACTTCCAATTTTGAGATTAGAGGTTCAATCTCTTTACTCTATATATTGTCTTCAAAAACTTTAAAAATAAAAAAAAAAACTATTTTGATCCGACAAAACTTTTAAATTATGTCCAGCCTTTTATTTCTAAATTCAAAATTACTTATCAAGCGACTCAAGAACACATATCTATTCGAAATTATATAAGATTTAGGAGAAAGTTTTATAGATATAAATATTCATTTGAGTATAATTTAATTTTTTTTTTTGAAAAAAATACTCTTTAGTTTTGATCTCCACACGTTTCAACTTCTAAATTTTAGTTTAGTAGGAATTTGGTCAAAGCCAATAATTTTTCATTACTATACTAACAGAAATTTATATGACAACTTAATTAGTCCAATATTATAGACTCAGTTACAAATACAAACTAAGCTCATTCGAGATAAACATCATATATTTTCGAGATCATATATTTATTATTTGTTTTTTCTTTTTTATCAAAAGATATTCTTCTTCCATATTGTTAAACTAAAAAGGAGTATGATGTGAAGTGTTGGATATATATGTATTTTTTTTTTTTTTTTTTGAAAAAGTTGAAAAAGTTGTTGAGTTTCAATTTAAGGAATCTTTTAAGTAATTGCCTTAAATTTTCTAAATGCATATGCCTCACACTAAATATAATTTAAGCTTTTCCTAGTCTCTCTTTTTGCCGTTATCCATACTCAATTATTCAACAGATTTAAAGTGTCCATTCCTTTACAATATCATTTTTATTCATTTTGTTTTTAATAATGAATTGATTACTATATTTTTCTTTTTAAGTTAAAAATCACTTTTAATGCCAACAAAAACGTAGCTCAACTGGTATAGTGTTTATACTATCAACCTCGTAGTTTGAGGTTTGATTCCCCCACCCCACACTTTAATTACAATATCTTTCTAAAAAAAAAATCACTTTTAATCCCTAAACTTTTATAAGTAACAATTTAGTTCATGAATTGTGGTTTGTACTGATTCAATTCATATACTTTCAATTTTGTAACAACTTAGTCTCAAAACTTCATGCATAAATAAATCATTAAACTAATTAGAGACTCAATATTTTTACAAATAATACAAAGTCTAAATCATAAAATATTAAAAATTGACATCTAATTTTGATGAATATTTTTACGATAGGGACTAAATTGTTAAAATTTTGAAAGTATAAGGACTAAATTGTTAAATATTAAAGTTCAGAACTAAATTGTTAAAAAATTGAAAGAAACAAGGATTATTAAGTCGTTACAAATAAAAGTTAAGGGACTAAATTATTACTTTCACGAAGGTGCAAGAACCTAAAATATTTTTTAACCTAATTATTACTTTTATCACATACCATCCATTTAAATTTTAATATCAAAAGCAAATTATGGAAGCGATCCTAAAAAAAAGGTTAAAAATCATCCTTTTCAAAAGAGTTATTACACATGTTTTTAATAATTTAAAGTCAATTTTGATGATAAGATCAAAATTGCAATTAAAAATATAAAATTGAATTTTAAATGATTAAATTCATATTTTAAGGTCATTTATCCCGTATATGAATTTGAAATTTGAACGTAAATTTTTTACTTAATTTTGTCTGTTTTAGTTTTGTCCAAATATGAAGGTATTATAAGAAATCAAAACTTAACCACTAAATTGTAAGCGACAAGAAAGTTAGGTTCGATAAATATGAAATTTGAAATATAATTTCAATCGTTTGGGAATAATGATATCCTAAGTGTGCCCCACTAATTAATTCGATGTAAAGTAAGCAAAAAGAATATTAGTAAAAATTTAAAATAATAATTGAATCAAGAAGAGGTAGCTCAACAATATTTCTCACCTAAGGACTTTCAGGAGGCTGATCACTAGCAATATTTTTAAAAATTTATAAATATAGCAAAATCTATTAATGGTAGATTTTACTACTATAATGATATAATCTCTAATAGACTCAAAGAGTTGAATTTAAATTTTTCTATATCTAAAAAAAAATTATTTTATGTTATATCTATTAATACTTTAAACTCGTTGTTATATTTTTTAATAAATTTGACGGTGGATCTGATTAGACATTTCATTGACATGGAGAATAAGGCCAAGCAAAGTGGGTATTTCTCTGTGCCATCATATATCCACACTCATAAGTCATAAGATTTTGGATTTTTTTAAACAAAAACAACTAATTTCACTTGCAAATAAAACAAGCCATTATTTTTTTAAAAATTTATTTTTATTGGAGTAGTTTGTGATAATATGCCATCCTTAGAGTGCTTGAATGGACACTATGATTTTTTTAATTTAGAAACATTTTTGTTTTTATTTTTATATCATAGCGGAAATAGATATTGACAAATTTTCTATCCATATTTGAGTTATACAAACAAAATGTGTTTTTATAAGATAATTTATAGTGTAGTATCTATGATGGTGATCAGATCATCTACTTAGAATTTAATGTCCTATGAATTTTCTACACACCCAAATAATGTCGTTGAGTCAAGGGCTTGTCTCGTTAGATTAGTCGAGATACTCAATCTGATCTAGACATTTGTGATATAAAAAAAAAAAAAATGATGTGAGAAATACGTAAGTGTAGATTGTTGTTGTTGTTTTTTTTTTAATTTTAAATTAATTGGCTCAATTTGTGGAGCACATAGCACCTTCTTGATTGAGATGTGAATTTATGAATGATGTATTTTGAATTTATTTTCCACCAATAATTAGATCGATAATTAGACTTTTGTCAAATTTAGTCCAGTCACGAATTGAAATTTTAAATTTTTAATGACAAAATATGAGGATTCTAAGATTTTTTTTTTTTTTTTTTTAATCAACAATAACCGTGAATACATTGCGTCTAACATTTTTTTTTTTAAATTTTAATACAATTAATAGTAAGAGACTGAATTGGAAGTAGACTCCAAAATTTTAAAATATGATTAATAATTTATACAAAAATGTCAAAAGTGTATGAACTCTGACTTATAATAATTTTCAAGAAAAAAAAATCTAAGGATCCCATTGTTACAATCTCATTCCTAATCCTAGAATAAATGGCTGAACCTTCTTTTTGTAGGGCCTGTTTGCTTTAATCACACGTCCATTTTTTGTGGGGTCGAAATTAATTGCAAAAGAAATTGATGGGAGATAAAAGGATGCACAAGAATTGTTACATCATTTGTATAATATAGGACATGTTTGGTAATTTTTTTTTTTTTTTAAAAAAACTTATGTTTAATTTTAAATGATGTGAAAGAAACGCTTAAATTCTTAGTTAAATTAAAAATTTGAGAACTACCTTTTCTTTGAGTTTCCAGGACTTGTCTTATTCTTAAACCATTAATAGAAAGTGGAGAACAATATATTCAAATTTATGTGTGAAGGTAGTGTTTAATAAACTTAATTCTTCAAAAATAAAAATCAATGGTTATCGAATGGGGTCATAGTTATAATATTTTATGCTCCATCTAATAATCATCTGATTTTTTAAAATTAAGCTTGCAAATGTTATTTTCACTTGTTGTTTTATTATCTACTTTTTAAGACTGTTCTTAAAATCCATACCAAAATTTGAGTACTAAAACCCCATTTAATAACTATTTGGTTTTTTGCTTTTGTTTTTGAGAATTAAGTCTATTTCATCATTCTATTTGTATCTTTCTTAAATACAATGATTGAATACCTAGCTAAATTCCAAAAACAAAAACAAACTTTTGAAAGCTTACTTTTTTTAGTTCCCAAAATTTGGTTTGATTTTTTAAACCATTAATGAAAGGTAGATAACAAAAAAGAAATTTGAAGGTAAAAATAGTGTCCATATGCATAATTTTCAAAAATAAAATAGTTACTAAACCAGACTTAAAAAATTGTTTTGTTTTTTTAAATTTAACTTGTATTTAGAAAAAATGAAAATCATGGTAAAAAAACAATCAACAAACGATAAAATAAAAAAAATCAAATGGTTATCTACATAACATTAGTTATTAATTTAGATTAAATTACTGTTTAATTAGTATTTTATATTTAATTTAATTTTTTGTCTTATTTTCTTATAACACTCTAAATATGGTTAGAATAAGGTTGTAATGGGATATTTTGAATCATTTTGAATACAGTTGGCTATAGACTTAACATAATACTTGCATAATATATAATGGGGGAGAGCATGATGAATCGAAAAAATCGAGCCGTCAAATAGAACCAAAGTCGGTTGGTCGAATAAGAGAAGAAAACTCAATCGTTGTTGTATTTAAGAAAAAATGAAGAATTAAACCCATCAAAATCGATCAACAGATTGAGCAATAGTGAGTTTACATTCTTCGACGACCAGAGTTAATTTAAACATTTACTAAACTAACTATAGTCGGTCTGGTGGTAGTTTGGTCGAAAAATTGACTCCAAGTGACCGCTGCACACCCTAATATTTAATGATAATTAATGTATAGCAACATTCTTTATATTTGTAAGTGTCTTATATATTTACGGGTAATTAAGGCCTATTTGGTAATAATTTGGTTTTTTATTTTTTGTTTTGAAAATTAAGCCTACATATACTATTTTCACCTTCAAGTTTCTTGTTTTGTTATCTACTCTTTACCAATTGTTCAAAAAACCAAACCAAATTTTGAAATCTAAAAAAAGTAGCTTCTAAAAACTTATTTTTATTTTTGAAATTTGGCTAATAATTCAATCATTGTACTCAAGAAAGATGCAAATTATTGTAAGAAATTAAGAAAAATGAGTCGAATTTTCAAAAACCATAAATAAAAAGGAAAATGATTATCAAACAAGACTTAAATATTTTTAAAAATTAAAGGAAAAAGAGGAGAGAGAGAGAAATTGAGGTGTCAATTAGTTGGAATTGCCACATGGCATTTAATATTTATATTTGCTCGTTTTTTATTTTCTTTTTTTTAATCGACAAGGTGGGTCCCTTACAATTCCCCCAACAAGGGCATGTTACCTTTGCAATTATTCGTTCCTACCCAGTGCGTGAACAAATGACCTCTCTTTTGAGATCATCATTCAATTAAAAGGTCAGTTTTGTCCATTGAGTTTAGTTTATTTAAATTATTTATGCAATAGGTAGGAAAATTGTGAAAATTAACACGTTTAGCTTTTTACCTTACAAAATTAATACGTTTTTTGAAAACTCGTAAAAATAATTTTTTTATCCATCTCGGACAAGATTGACCACCAAAAATTAGTTAAAAAATCAATTTTTTCCCAACTTATCGATTATTTTGGGTCTTCTAGTACACCGAGCCTGATTACACATTAAGATTTGCTATTTTTTTTTGTAATCTTCCCAAATCTTATATTATTTTCAAAATTTCTCCAAATTCGAGTATGTCTACAAAATATTATATCAAATTATTACGTTATTTTTCAAATCTTTAGCATAATTTATATTTTCACAATTTTATAAATCTTCAAAATTTCAAATGTGTTTTTCAACGATCAAATTAGATTTTTCAGATTGATTCAACATTTAATTTTGAGAAAGATCAAATTTTTCAGAAAAATTGGATAAGATTTGAAATATATATAGAATCTTGGTGTTAATCCTGTTCGAGGTTCCACCGAATAAGGTCAAATATATGAATTTTGGTGTTAATTGTGCATATGTAGAATCTTAGTGTTATTTTGTCCTATATTAGTATTGAGACGCACATAATCTTGGTGTATAATCTAGCGAGATGTATCGAGAAAACCTCAAATAATCGATCAGTTGGAAAAAAGTTGATTTTTTAAACTAAAATCTTGTATTCGATCTTGCTCGAGATTGACCGAGAAAAACTATTTTTACGAGTTTTCAAAAAAGATGTTAGTTTTGTAAGGTAAAAACTTAAACATGTTATTTCTGACAATTTCTCCAATAAGTATTGATTAAAATATCAATTTTAAACTTTGTTCAATTTTAATCTATATATTTTCAAATATCTATTTTTAATATTTGTACTTAGAGTCTTAAATTTAATCAATTAAAATTCATTTTTATTGAAATTAATTAAGTAATAACCATAATTTTCATGTACATAAGTACAATAGGTTAATATGTCATCAAAATTTATAGTGAAAATGTTAATAAATATAAAAAAGATTGAAAAATCAAATATAAACTAACAGTAGAAACTAAATTTAAGACTTATGGAAAGTACAATGACTAAAATTGAACATTTGAAAGTATATGGAATAAAATTGAATAAATAGAAGAGTATATGAACTAAAATGGTATTTTAAACTAAATGTTTCGATGGTATATAAAAATGAGTTTTCATTTTTAAGATTTTTCGTCGTTTATCAATTCAAACACAGTTAGATAGATAATATATTAGTTATCATATCAAAAGTCGACGATTCGATCTCTTACTTTGATAATTGTTGAACTTAAAAGAAAACGTAGTTTGTAAATTTGGGAAAAGGACGATGTAAGTTAATAAGATTTTACTATTTTATCCCATGTCAATATAATAATTCAAAATTAAAACAAAAAAAGATTTTGAAATTTCTCACTTAGTGTAGTCAACCTTTGACTTTTGACTTTTAACTTTTAAAGCTTGGTGAATTCAACATTTTGACTTTTAACATACTTTGACTAATTCTATTTAATTTAAAAATTGATTCTAATAATTAATTTAAAATTAAATAATTAATTAAAAATTTTAGTTAATTTAATTTATTAAATCAAACAATAATCACCATCAATATGAACCCCTGTTCATAGTCTTGATATTTAAATCTTATTTAAATATCTCAAACTCTCTTTTTATCATTCAATTCAATTGAATGATACGTCGTTAAATATATCACTCATATTTGACACTTATTCCCTAATTTAAATTCGAACAATTCAAATTCATTCGTCACACTATTCTAAGGTTTAGTCCGATACGAGCTAGTAAGGGACCTCATGGACTTACAGATCAAGGTCTCCAACAATCTGATATTAATCGGTTAAATTCTTTAACCCAATTAATCAACATTCATTAACTACCGAGTCACTCCACTAAAGCCCAGTAGTTGCATTCCCCTCACCGTAGATATATTTTGGTACACTCAATATAACCATAATCAGTAAGTTAACCCCACAAGTTGTTTGTAATAACGGTTGGGTAAAAAACTATTTTACCCCCGAGATTACATCTTGAACCTTAAATCCCACTGATCCTCTAATGAAAAATTGGCTTGTGATCCAATCACTGAACCGAGTCCCTCTCGAGCCAATGAGAGGGTGGGGCCCTTCTTTAAGATTCGAAGTTAGCACTTAAGGGAATAACCTCTCTACTATCCCTAAAAGCAAGTAGTTGTTTTGCGCCCTATGTCCCCAACTATCTACCCCATCTTATCCCTTAAATGGAGGGATTATTAAGCCGGCATTAATGAGCCAACCCTCGCCTATGCAAATTTAAAGATAATCACGAATAAACAGAAGTTCATAATTAGCTCAGGATTAAGGTTAAATTATCTAGGTGATCGCTTTGAAATAGTTAGTCTTAAACAGTAAACATCGCTCTAAAGTAAAAGTGACTTATTTCTTGGTCTGGTCTTATACAAACTCTTTGCACAGGATACCTCCACTCGCATGTCTCCTATGAACGATTCAGAGTCACATTGTTTGTAGCACTTTATAATAATTGTAACAACTACAAAATGGGTCACATCCAATAATGTTCCCAGGATAAGGTACCCAACCTTATCCGTATAATATAGACCGTTTTGGCTATCTACTTGAACTTAATCCACTCTTATGTCTCAACATAAAGTCCAAGTACTCATGTAATACCCATGGATCTTAGTTTATTAGATTTAAGTTCTTTCTAAAACGAAATGAGCAATTCATACGTTCACTAACAACTTTATTGAATAAACCTCAACAACATCTTTATTGATAACATAATAAGCATATTGTTTATAGACCACGAATTTTAGAACATAAAACCCAACACCAACCTCATTCACCTCATACCATAACGCTTCATATTCAACATGGGTTTCTCAAATCCACTCAGACTTTGCACCTTCTTCCTCCATTTAGACCTCACATCGTGGATTTAACCCTACCCAAATCCTTCCGTTGCCCTGCTCCCAGATCCGACCGTTCGTGTCGCCTCATCCTCAGTCCACATCCACGTTGTGGGTACCATTCCAAGCTCGTAAGCCTTAGTCAAATCTCACCTTGTCATCGCTCAACCTTTGCCTTGGACCAGTCGTCGTGAATTTCCCACTTGCCCAGATTCGTGTCGCTTCACCCCAGCCCACGTCCGCATCTACTCATTTTCCATCATGGGTCTCCCTGCGCTACCTAAATCCAGCGTGTCTTAGCGTTTCCACTGATTGAATGACTCTCGTTCAAATTTGATCTTTGTTTGTTCAGAACTGTGCCGCTCCTCTTTCACCCAGATATAATCTTCTATGGGTCATGTTGGACCAATTTTCGCCGTGATTTTATTTTCATTTGGCTGGTTTCATTTAAAAAAAGAAGAAAGAAAGAAAAAAAAATAGTTTGGTTTACTTCAACAATTGGTTTGATTTCAATTTCAGTTTGACTTGGTTAAGTTCTTTGGTTTGGTTTGGTTAAGTTCTTTAGTTTGATTAATTTTGATTTGGTTTTGTTCAGTTCTGGGCTTCATCATTGTTATACTCTATTTTTAAATATGGTATTCGTAGATCTCTATTTTTAGCTCAGAAATCCGTGGGTTATGTTTTAGATCTTTATGTCTAGCCTAATAGTTCATGAGTTCCTATTTCCAGCCCAGACGTTCTCTATGTTTTAGTTCTTCATTGGTTTCCGTTTTCCGCCCAAATCTACCATGATATGATTTGGGATTGCTTTAGTTTCTGTCATCCAGTTGTTTTAACAAATTCATGGTATCTCTACCTTGAGTTTGAAGGAGGGTGTTGCAATATTGATGCCTTATTTTATGTATTCTGCATATATTTAGGCTATAGATTATCATCTTTTGTATAAATTCCCTATGTAAATCTCAAGTCAATGAACAAAAAATATTCAATATAATATCTTCCACGTGGTAGAGTTTGAGTGAGGGTATTGTGGTATTTATGCTTTATTTTATGCATTCTGCATATATTTAGACTATAAATTAAATTATTTGATTATCATCTTTTGTATAAATTTTCTATGTAAACCTCAAGTCCATGGACATGTATAATATCTTCCAATAATTTCATATCATAACCATATAAACATTTTTAAAACGTTGTGTATGGTCCCAATTTGTTTTTTCTGAAGTAAATTTGTCAATCACAAACTTGGATTTTTTTTCTTTTTCTAACTTCATAGTATTGTGATTTTGTTTACATTTTTTTTTAATATTCTGTTAATATATATTTTTTAATTTCGTGAACAAAATGATAATTGAGTAGATATCATTTAAATAATGTCAATTAATGGAGACAAGTAAAACAATTAATAATTGGCAAACAACAAATAGTTGAATAGTTAGCGTAAAATGAAGCATTGTATTCTTGTATATATTTAATTTTCTACATTGAAAGCAAATAAAATCTAAGTCAATAAAAATTTAGCTCAACTAACATCGGTATATGTAGAAGATCAAGAGGTTTGTTATTTAAAATACTCCACCTCTAATTTATACTAAAAAAAAGTCTAAAACTACTTGTTTATACGTAATTATATATGATTTTTGCTCGATAAAAAAACATTAATCAAAATTGTAGTTTATATTATTATTTGTTATTTATTAGGAAGATTCAAACTTCTAATTTCGAAGTTGATTATATAAATATCGTGTCATTTGAATTATGTTTATTTTAATCCTTGAAAAGTGTTCAAGTACATCAAATTATTATCACCCATAACTTAAATGATGATTATTTTATTATTATATTTATATATCATAATATGTCTACCATTCAAGCCATTGTATATGGGGCCGACTCCGGCCAATTGTGTAATAGAAATGTTTAACCAATTTGCCTCATTTTCACAACTAATATTATATAAATATCTTAAGATTTAGAAATATTTTATATCTAGATTTCAGCTCCATTTTCTTTTACGTTTATGACTTTCTGGCCATTCTCTTTCATCAACCAACTTAGTATATATATTTAAAACAATTTTTTGAATTCAATTTATAAGATTTGTTTATTTTATTTATTCAAACACCAGTAATTATTGTTGTCAATTTTGTTTTTAATCTTATTTAGATTCCGTTTGAGATTGCTGTATCTTTAAAAATAATTATTGATAACTGTGTTTTTATAAGAATTAGCTGAAAGAAAGTAAAATAATGTTTGATAAATTTTAATTTAAGTTAGAAAAAACTAAGTATGGTGTTTGGTAAATTAATACTAAATTTATGTAATTTAGTTATTATGAATCAAATTGGAGTTATTATTTCAATTGTTTTTGTCTAGATAATTATTTTATAATTTATTTTAAAATGTCTATAATTTGAAAACCAACTAATTTGATTTAATCTAAATAATTTGATAAAAGTTTAAAAAAGATATTTTTGGAAAAATGATTATCAAATAATTCTTATAAAAAATGATTAATTAACATTTAAAAATATATATAACAAAATATATTAATATGAAAGGACATTATTATAATATATTTAGTTAAATGGTTAAAAAGTCAGCAAATCTTTAGGAAGCTAAATCTAAAAGCGATTATCTATAAGCTTTTACACAACGGTTAAAATTAGTGATTTTATTATATTAATAAATAATTCATTTTTGAGGTAAATTTTTCTATAATCCTTTTTATGATTGTAAACACGATCCAAACGGAGCTTTAAAATCCTCTCAAAAAATGAGGAAAAAAATTATCTTCTTCATCCGCAACTCCTCTTAGTTGTGAGCTTCTTCTTCATTTTTCTTCATTCTAGTTCTTCATTATTAAGATATGATTGAAATATCAAATTTCTATTTAAAGAATCAAACTTTCTTATTCAAGCATCATGAAATATATCATGGTTTATATTAATCAATATTACTGAAAATGCAAATATACATCTCATAAAATTTTTCAGAATATAAGATGACAAATTATACAACTATCTTGTTCATGAACTTAAGAAATATACCGTAGATTAATTCTAGAAAATACAAATATTTATTGAATATATTATGTTGCATGTAAGATTTAGTGTTGTAGATTTTAGTATGTGGTTTTAGTATATCTTTTATTGTGTTAAAAAATATACTGAAAAATATAAATATATATTTCATATATTGTTTGTTAGATGAGATATTGCATCAATTATAGGTAAGCCTTGTTCATGCAATAACAAAAATGTACCATGGTTTATTTATAGAAAATAAAAATATATATTGAATATATTATGTTATATATACAATTTTGTATTGCTCTCATATGTTTATGGGAAATTTTGCTTAATCGTATAGGTTTTGAAAGTGGGGTCCTTTTAGAAAGTATAATTATTGTTTTGTAAACTGAACTGCAAGAAGACTATAAGGATAAATTAGATCATACTTTTATATAGGGGTGTTCAAAAAACTCGATAATCCGAAAAAACGGATCAACCCAATCCAACCCGTGTAGTTTGGGTTGGGTTGGGTTCAAATAAATGAAAATTTTATAGTGGGGTTGATTTATGAGTTCACCTAATATAATCCAAACAAATCCGAACCAACCTGAATTTATTATTAACTTTTAAATATATATTTTTTATTATTTATAACATAATTATTTATATATAGTAATTTTAATTTTATTTAATTTAAATATTTTTTGAATAATTTATTTTTCAACAATTCTTAAAAGTAGTTTTTTTTGTACTTTAGAAAGAAAATTTTCATTATATAAATTGAAATTGAGTTGTTAATCTTAATTCAATATATGAAAATAATTAAATTAGATTTTTACATATATTTATGTCTTGCTTATTTTTAAAACAAAATTTTAAATAAATGACCCGATTAACCTGAACCATCCCAACCATTTTTTTTAAAATGGGTTATTTGGGTTGAAGAAATTTACCATCTGAACAATTGGATTGGGTTTAAAAGTCTTTCAACTCAACCCATGAACACCCCTACTTTTGTGTGAAATAATAATCCACTAGATTATTTAGATAAAAAATAGGGAGGTCTAAACATAATTATGTAATTGAACCTATTTGTTTTGGAAGCCCATTCTAATACCCTTAGACCTATAACGATCTATCATGATTTGAAATCTAAGTTCATCATCTAAATTAGAAGAAATGTAATTGTAATGCCTAATACTTTTAGGATTAATAAATAAATGTATAGTATAATAATATTTTTAAAAAATTACAAATATAGCAAAATTTATAAATGATAGACTATATCTCTAATAGACTCTTATATCTATAAGCAATATAATGCATCATTGTAAGTTGATTTTAAATTTTACTATATTTATAATTTTTTTATTGTACTTTATCTGTTAATACTTTGAACTTAATTGTTATAAAGGAGGATTTATCTTCCCTGTAGTTAACCCAGTTTATTATATAAAATAAAAACGAAAGATTTAGATAGTAAGATTGGTTGATTTGTTTGTTTTCTTGAGGAAATAATAGTAAGATTTATACTATTCGTAACGCAAACAAATTTATTATTCGTGATTATTAAATATATGCAGTATTAATTGAGAAAATGATTCTTATAATTTATATACCGAAAAGTCAATATCGATCATTAATTAATTAATATACTTTGATAAAGCAATGTCGAGAATTAATTGTTTCATGAGAAGCAATGTGACACGTAATGGATAAGATTTGACAGTGTTATTGAGTTTGAATTAGGTAAGGAAACAACTTTATACTTTATCCATGAGATTGGAAGAATTAACAAGCAAATATATAAAGAAAATTTTCAATTAATTCCACATTAGACCAATAGAAATTATTCATCTATTGTGTTAAGTTAGGTTTAACTTGATGGTTTTATTATAGTCATAATTATTAACAAATAAATTACAGAACCAATTTTTGTACTATGTTATTATAATTATACCCTAATATCTTAATTTGATCATCTAATATCTTAATATGATCAGTCACCTTTTAAAATTATGAAATTATTGGAAAAAAAACATATACATGAATTCTAAAAATTCTTGAAGTGTATAGGATTGCTACCATCAAATCTTTTTTTTTTTTTTTTGGATAAATGGAAATTGTTAGCTCAACATCTATTTGAAATTATAGTTTTTAGATTTTGTAAAGTTAAAAAGAATACATTAGGTTAAATGGTCATAATTATATGTGTCAAAGGATTTTAGGTTAAAGACTTAAATGCAAAATTTTGCAATTTTGAGAAGTGATTGTTGAATGAGGAGAATTATAAGTGATCAGTATATTTTAGTTAATATTTGTTTAGTTGTTAATATAGATTAATTAGTGTTTAGTGAGAATTAATTAGTTACTTGTCTTGATTTCTTGTAAGGCTATAAATAGCCGGGAGTTCTATCTCTCATGTAAGAGATGGATTTTCCTTGTTTGATCATGGATTTAGCCTAATTACCTTTTTCGTTATATCATTGTTACAACTCATAAATCATGGCTAGTTAATGTCAAGCAATTTTCATCTAAATATAATTAAGAAATCAATTAAGACAAATATAATTATTTTTTGCGAAGTTAGAATAGTAATGAGTATGTTTTTTTTTTTTTAATTAAAAGAAATAATACAGTATAGTAGAGAATTTGAACTATTTACATCTTGATCGCTAACATATCTTATTCTCAATTGAACTATGTTTGATTTGATAGTAATTAAGTATATTTGTTCAACACTTAGAAACATCTATAAGACGATTTTTTTGTCCTTTACAATCTACAAGATGTTATTATAAAGAAAGATTTTTACAAGATCCTAATTTAGTTAAGATGATATTATTATGAACTAAAATTAGAACTTCATGTCTATTTGTTCCCCAAATATTCAAATATATGAGCATAATGATCTATAAGACAAAGGATTTGTTTTAGGGGAAAAAATTGGGAAAAAGTGGGAACTGAAATTCATCCTAAAAATGTGGTTAGCTCAGCTATATTTCATTATATATATTTATATTTGCCACATTTTCAAAATGACCAATAAATGTGCTATTCAGTCCTTTTTTCCGAAAAAAAAGAGATTGCAATCCAATACTTTGTCCAAGGCCCAGCCCATGGTGGAATTCATCAAAGCATCCAAGCCCAAATTTTGAAAATGGGAAATCCAAAGGGAATTGTGAATTGTGTCTAAATTTAGTGATCCCTGATGGAAAATGTCACAAAATGAAATTTGGTTTGGAATTTTATCAACTGGCGTGGATGGTGTTAATGATGTCGTTAGGTTGGACATTTTTTTTTTTGTTCTTAATAAAATAAATAAATAAATAAACTTGTAACAACCAAATACCAGATTTTTTTTTTAATTTAATAATATTAATAACTCAACAACCAACCAAATTTACTCTAATTTTAAAATAGCAATATCTCGACGACAAGGCACAAGAGTTGTTAGTGGAGACGATGGAAGACAATTAGTAGGGCAATGCTTAGACTGAGTTATTTAATATACTATATAATAGTATATTAAATATGTAATAGTACTATTATGTATATAATAATGAGTTATCCATTACCATAAAAATTTAAGATTATCATATAAATATATAAGATTTGAACATCGTGTGATTGACATACAAGTGAATCATGTTCAAGTAATAATTTAAATGGTTTATAGTAATATGAATAAGGTTGAGCGTCTTATCCTTGTGACATTATGAATACAATATACTTTGTAATTGTTACAAACGATTTGATTCAAATCGTTCATGTGAAGATATGTGAGTGGAGGCATCGTATACAAAGAGTTTACATAAGACTGGATCGCAAAATAATTAATCTCTCTTTGTAACTCAATTAACTAAAGAGATTAATATTTTACATGATGATCACATATAACTCGATCTTAATCTTGAGTGAGTTATGAACTTCTGTCTATTAGGACTCGTCATTTGATTTGCATGGGTGAGAGTAACCCAAGCCACCAACTCAATAAGCCTACCATTTTGAGAATTTGATCGAATAAGAAGCTGGGAATGTAATTTCACAACATGAAATTCACTCATTCTCGTATTAAGTAAGTAAATGAGTAGTTCTTTTAAATGTTGACTCTGGGACTTGAACAATGGGGCCTCACCCTCTCATTAGCCAAAGAAGGACTCAGTTTATGATTAAACCATAAACAAATTGTTCATTAGAGAATTAGTGGTACTTAAAGATATAGATGTAATTATATAGGGGTAAAACGGACATTTGACTTAACTGTAATTATGAACAATTAGTGAAGGATTGACTTATTTGTAATGACTATATCCATGGACGCAACATATTCTATAGTGCATAAGAGTGCAACTACAAGCTATAGTGGTTTGCGCCATAGTTAATGAATGTTGATCAATTAATTAAACTCTTTAATTAATTAATCTCGAATAATTAGAGCTTATAATTTGTAGGTCCATAAGGTCCACTTACTAGCTCACAACGGATTAATAAAGACTAAGGTATTGAAAGAATAATTTGAAATGTTCAAATTAAATAGAGAATTATATATTTATTGTATTAGACACAATTAATGTAGAATGTTAAATATTTAGATGCGTTATTATATAGTTAATTGTGAATATAATTCGAATTTAAGCTATATAGTATGAGAGATATATTTATTTAAATATGATTCGAATGATAAATTAATATGAGATTCATACTAAAACTATAGGTTAAAAGTTAGTATGGATGAGATTCATAATAAAACTATAGATTAAGAGTGAAATATGCATTCAAATATGATTCAAATCTATATTTAATTAATAACTCCCTCTTAATGAAAGAAGAGTGGGAAGGTGGGTAGTTGCCTTCTCCAACGCGTAAAACTCTCATAAAACAGTTATGTGAAAATGTGTGTGTTTTTTTTTTTTTTTTTTTTTTTTTTTTTTGTGAATTCTCTCTTTCTCTCAAGATAATTATAGAGAAAAGGTTCTTTGCAAAAATTAGTTTCCATCTTTCTTCTCTTTCAAGTTATTCCCACAAATCGAGTTCTTGCAAAGAGATATGATGAGGAAGACTATTTGGAGGCGTCTTGTTGTATTTGAAAATGATTGTATTGTTTGCTCTATTGTTCTTTAATTAAGCATAAGTTTTCTCTAATCGAATCTAAGTATAAATTTGATTGGAGTATCCTAGTGAATACCAGGGTCAAACATGGGAACTTTGTGACAATTAATTAATGTTGGTCCTAATGAATGAGTTTCACACTAATATCAATTAATCGATGTGTTGATGGATGTTTGTACAACTAAAATGAAAACTACTTAAAGATAAATGAGAGGGAAGATGAGGCTGAATGGAGAAAATGATAGTGAGAATGCACTGCTTTGAGAGTATAGGTGAATGTGCGTTGAATGTGAGGATGGCATGCATTGATGGTAAGAATGCAACATAAATATAGAAGCTTGCGTTGGATGACTAAAAATCAATGAGTAAAGTAGGGTTGAGAAAATTTACCAATAGTTACCTGAGTTTATGCATAAGGATCCATTCATGTCTTTAACTTAACAAAGTGAAGTAACCACTTCTCAGTGTTTATGCCACATTAATCTTATCTCTAAGATGCACGCTTAAATTAAAATAGAAAAAATATTATCTTCATTTCTAAAACCACTACTTTTCTTGTTTAATGATTTCCATAGTCATTTACTCTCTCAAGTCGTTAGCTATTTTTACTTAAATCAATTGATCAAATGGATTTAAGTAATAAAATTATGCACACATTAAATAAAATGAACTTTTACTTATGCAAAACTCGTGAGAATATTAATTTATTCTTCCCAACCCATTAAGAATTTAGCAACTCATTGTGGAGGAAAGTGAGCACATGGATGAATGCGAAATGATAGAGGTCGTGATTGATATTAAGAACAAGTGTAATCACAATGTTAATATCTTAATACAAATTCAGGAGAGAATATAAAAATAGTTGTTTAGAGGAGTAAGAGTATCAAGCCGCCAGTCATAGTCTCTTGCTTCCTTTAGCTCTCGTGGTTGGCTTCTACACGTGATGATGAAAATGGATGATAGGACTCTCCCTCTGATGAAGAAGAAGGCTGAGCTCTCACCTTGAAACCTTCAAGAAGGGATGAAGCTCGTGAGGTTGAAGACGATAAATGAAGAGCGTGTAAGAGTTGAAAAAAAATGCTAAAAGAGTCGAGAAGTAGAAAAAGATTTTGTGTGTGAGGCTTGAGCTATTTATAGGCTTCACTTGGTTATTCTTCAGCTCTCTCTCTAATGATTGTTTGACAACTTCGCATTTAATTCCATACCCCATTCTGCCATTTTCTTTGTGTCGTCAGTTCATTGCTCGTCTTTTTCAAATTGGCTCCCAACTTGCACTTTAATTGGACATATTATCACCCATGTGTCTGTCATCTTCTTGCTTCGTAATTCCTTTCAACACATGGTTATGTGGTGATAAAAATTTGGAAGCATATATGATGCATGTCTTAGGCTATACATATGTTCTCATGCGTCAGTGGTCAAACATTAGAATGGAAAGTATGCGTTAATCTCATATGCAATGACCACGCGTTCCTATCACAAGTTTTCTTGCTCTCTCGCCAAGTATAACGAGATCGCAAGTTTCTCGGGTGATCCGAGGTCGAACTCAGGGACTTGTAGCTAAATTTTATGAAGTAATGTGTTTGCGACGAAGAATAAAAGAATATTAAAGGTTATGGGCTATGCACTACTCATACTCCTAACTAACAGACTAAGCAGTGGAAGTATAACTGTGAGAGATAGAGGCACGACAACTGTTACCACGTAGTAAAATGCATGGGAAAATAGATAAAATGGCGAGGATGACTTCACTGCAACACTAAGCTTGATCGCAAGAGTAACCCCAGCCAATGCAAGCTATGCGATTATGCTACACATACTTGACGAAGACGCATGCAATAGTGTCGAGAGGCCTTATTTCTAAGTCTCTATTCCTGCTCACATGCTCTCACACATAAACAAGATGACCGCATACCACCGTGTCTTACTTAAAGGGTGCATACGCTATGTAATAGCAAACGAAGTTTATTCCTAAGTCCCCATTCTTGCTTATGCGATCCAATCTGCTCTCTCGAGTCTAGATTTGGTTTTTAGACTACTCTCCCAAGTATGCATAAATGATGAATGATGTGCTCATAAGACAAGGTAGTCACATACAACATGGTTGACATAAGATTATTCCTATCTCTAGGAACACTTGCTTACTTTGCTTAATGCGTTCAACTACTTACTCTCCCGGGCAGTTGGTTGCTGCTGATTCTACTCATAGACAAGCATTGTGTCCGCTTATAGACAAGCGTTGCTACAGCTTCATACTAAGAAAATAGGATTTTCTCATAACACTCGCGCAACGCACACCTCTCGGTGGTTTGCTACATGCTTCATATGTCTATGCTGCATGATTAGGTATGCGATACTCTAGAAGTCTTACTTAGTGGTGCAATGAAAGTAAAGGATGCCAAGTAAATGAAGATGAAGATGGAATCGAAGGAAAAAATATAGAAATGCATTGATCACAAAATGTATTAATCTCTTAAGCCACAATGTAATACAATACAAAGATAGAAGAGAAATGGAGAGCCAGATGGAAGCAATGTCTTGCTTCCATCAGATATGTGTCAAGGTTGCCGGTGATGCCATGGATGGGTGGTGGAGTAATCTCTCTCGAGATCTAGCTCTAGCGAAGGCTCCGATCGTCACTTGGAATGGTTGAAGGGATGAAAAACTCTCAAGACTATCTTCTCATGCTTTGGTCTGGATCACAAGGATCTGCCCGAAGGCAGGGAGCCTTAGATGCCCTTCAGGTAGGGTACCTTGGATAATCTGATGTTGTACTCTAATGCTTCTATTTATAGAGCTTGATCGCTGACAACATTAATGGACCTACTCTGAATCTGACACTCGCGGCACGATGGTCCTTCTCTGAATCTATGCCTCTCGCGGCGTGGTAGGTGAAATGTCAACATCATTTTTTGGATAATCCCGATGTATGCATTCATGCTTACATTCCACCAACCTTGTGATCGCCCTTCTATTATGGTTATTACTCTGTAGCCGCAATCTCCCTGTGATGACCGCATTCGCTCAATAGCCGCAACACCCATACGACAGACGTATGCGATCACCGCATGCGATCATCTTTGCGATAGCTTGGCTTTTGCGCATGCGATCGATTTCTGCGTTAGCTACAAAAATAGACATTTAAACACAAAATAATGCATAATAGTGGGTTAGCCGAGATTCTCAATGCCGATCGACGCAAGCTTGTTTTCTCATGAATTCTTAGTATAATCATCGCATATTCTACTTAACAGCTCTCATAATTCTAAATAAAAAGCTTATAATAACGTACATTTCTGCCCGTCATCATTATGCTATTAGCCTATTAGCATATGCTTAAGTTGATTTGATCTTCTTATATGTTCAAATACTACAATATCAACTTCATTTGATAGGTTCAATTCTTTTATATTTAAATCCTGCGTTTATAGATGTTAGAATTGTAATATTTTAATTTTGCAAATGTCAAATGCAAGAAAGATCCTTTTACATGATTTTCTTCTCAAATTAATGCATTTTCCCTTTGATTTTCAAGATTATTCTAAATAAGAAGCAGTCAATAACTTGTATTTATACAAGTTATCACGTCTTCATTGAGAAGAAGATCAATTTGTTGGAGGAAAATCAAAGAGGATTTACTAGAAGAAGAGTCTTCCAAGGTAACAATTTGTTGTTCTTAAATTGATGTTTAACCTAATTTGATTACAACATATGATGCTTGTATTATTTCTTATTTTTCTATAATTTTTCATCTTTCCAAAATCAAAACAAAAGTGATGAAATGCATCCGTCGAGGATTCGATCCTATCATGAAGAAGCTAGAAGGAGAACGTAATGAGCAGAATATAGGATTCCATGGAGAATTCAATTAAATAAAGATTTGTATCAAAAAACAAAATCAATGTGACATTAGCCATACTTTTTCCAAATCTTTTACAAAATTCAGAAGCATGCGAGTGAAAGAGAGCAAGCAGTAGAAGTGACAACGATCTTGTGAATGATATATGGAGGAGAAACCAAGAGAGGTGGTATTGGATTTTTTATATTTTCAGAAAAATGGTTTAAAAGTTAAAGGAATGTGATGAAAAACTTGTGCGAGGTCGTCTAGACCAACTGCTACATTGTAGTGGACGTGGTAGGTGTAGATACATATATGTACACAAATATGGGTTGTTTTGGACCAATTATGTGATCATTTAATGGAGGTCCAAATTTTGTCATAGGGGTAGATATACATATATATGTTGGGATTTATGTCCTAAATCTCTTTTGTAATGTATAAATAATATTCATTTATTTAATAAAATAAAGATTTATTTTATTTAATTTTTAATCTTTTGTAACTCAATCTAATAAACAAAGATCCAAAGTTATTTTATATAGCTTGAACAGTATGTAGTAGACATACAAGTGAATTATGTAAAGTGATAACCTAAAAAGTTTACAGTATATGAATAAAGTTGGGTGCCTTATCCTAGTGACACTGCGAATGCGACTCACTTTGTAAATGCTATAAGAGTTATAAGTATTACAAATGATTTGATCTAAATCATTCATGTGAAGACATAGGAGTGAAGGTATCCTATACAAAGAGTTTGTATAAGACCGGACCACGAAATGATTAATTTCTCTTTATAATACCGTTGACTAAAGAGATTAACATTTCATAAGATGACTGTATGTAACTTGATCTCAATCCTGAATGAGTAATGGACTCCTTAATATGAGGCAGTCCTTTGATTTGTATGTGATAACTTGTAGAAATACAAGTTATTGTAGCTCTTTATTTAGAATAATTAGGGAAATTTAGGAGAAAATGCATTAACTTGAAATAAAATTCATGTAAATAAACAAGCCTTGCATTCATGAGTTTACAAAACTTAACATCCTAAAAATTATAAAATCCACCATTTTTAAATGCAGAATTTGTATGAAAGAAGCAAAAATCAACAAAGGAAATGAAAGTTGTAGCTCTGGACGCATAAAGAGATGAAATCAATCCCAACTTGAATGCATAAAGAACCACGTGTTGGAAGAAATCATGAAAAGAAGAAAACAAAAAACACATGGCGGTGGCAGTCAAATCAAAGTGCAAGCTGGTAGCTAATTCGAGACAGTTGCACCAGAACCAATGAATTTATGACATAAATATTCGTCGCAGCAGGGCATGAAATTAAATGCAAAGGTGTCAGACAATCATTAGAAAGAAGCAAAGAACATTTTTGACGCCTATAAATAGCCCAATAAACTTCAATAGTGTGGATTTTTCTACCAAGAGATTGGCCGAAATTCTTCCCAAATTTTGCCCATTTCCGCCATTGTCTTCAATCTCAAGCTTCTTATTGAAGAATTCTGACTGAGAGCTTGGTCTTCTTCACTAAAAAAAGTAAGAGAGCATATCATCTTTACCACTATTGAAGCAACCATCACCCAAGTCAAAGGAAGTAAGACATTATAGTAGGCGACCTGACGCTTTCATTGAAGGAAATTGAACACGAAGATTTTCATGAGCAGTAAAAAAAATCATTCCAAATTACAATCGTATATGAACTTTATAATTATAATAAAAAACGGAAACATATGGTTATGAATTAAATACAAAAATTACAGTATGATATACAATAGATCAAGGAGAAGGGCAACACATTTAAGTCGATCATCACAAAGCTCCTTGATCACAAATGCTCAATCACAGCTACACAGCAACACACGAATGCTCATTCAACACGATCGTTACACTACACGAACACCGCACGCTCAAACTAAGCGATCGTCTTGGTCACGAACACCCCAAGCTCCATGAACGACCTCCACAAAACCTCTACAGTGTTGAGTTGAGTATGACACCACCAAGAACGCTACCTTGGTATTCTCTGTGTGAGAATCCAGAGTGTGGGCTCTGTGTGGACTTGGTTTGAGGCAGAAAGCAGGAGGAAACATAATCGTGTAAACGATTGAACAAATGGGAGATGGACGAACCTATCATATAGGTCGATCCCCAATCGTTTAGGAAAAGCTAAGCGATCGTCTAGCAAAAGCTATGTGATCGTTTAACTCATCGCTTAGCTGAGTGTCTGTCGCCTATTAACACTCTACGATCGTTTAGCTCATCCAAGCTGTCGCTTAGTAAATCTTATTTATTTTGACAACTTCCCCTGAGTTATTTCCGAGAATGGAAATCTCAAAACACAATTTTCTTTTTCTTGATTACTAAAAATAGGAAAACATTTTTTCTTTTATCTCACGATTACCATGAAATCACCAATAACCTCTCACTCAATTGGTTATTAGAGAAAAAGAGATAATTATCCAATAATTAATATTATTATAAATATAAATGATAACCAACTTATCATACTATATTTATAACCTATAGTTTTAATATTTCATCTCATGAAACATACAAACCGTAACTCTTTTTCTATTCTATGGTACTTAATGTAAATCTCATTTACATTAATCCTCTACTTGATGTATCTCATACACCATACCGATCATATCATGTATAATCAAATTACCTCTTGTCAATTTGAACATTTCAAATCAACACCAAGAACTGATCCTCAACTTGAATCCATTGAGCTACCAAGGGGACCTTATGGACCTGTAGCTCGAAACTCCAACAGTACGTGAATAACTGACTAAACTCATTAGTCACGAGATCCACCATCCGTTAACTGCCAGACACTCCACTAAAGACCGATAGCTGAACTCTTCTTACCACAGATATATTATGTGTCTATTTTAACCAATCAACAATGCGATAACCCTTCATAGATCGCTCGTAAGTATAGCTCGACCAATAACCGTTATGACCCTGTAGTTACATCTAACTCCTTAAGTACCATTAATCTCTCTAATGAGCATAAGTATAGTCCTCTCTTCCAAAGAGAAGCTGTGGCCACTATGTTCAAGCCTCGAAATCAGCCCTTAAGGGAGTAATCTCTTTACTTACCCCTGCTTCGGGGAAGGAGTGAATTTCATCTTGTATATTGAGCTCTTAACTCTCAAATCGGACAAGTCCCCAAAAAGGTAGGCATGTTGAATTGGCAATCTGGCCACTCTCACCTATACTAATCAAAGGTATGAGTTCTAAAAAAACTCAGGAGTGAGGTCATGTTACCTATGGTCGTTTAGGTGATATTTAAGTCTCTAGTATTAATGGCGTTATATACAGAGTCTAGTCATCTTGTGGTTTGGTCTTATACAAACTCTTTGTATAGGACACCTTCGCTCGCATGTCTCCACATGAATGGTCAGGATCTACCATCTGTAGTAGTTTACAACACTTGCAAACCTCTACAAAGTGGGTCGTATCCGTAGTGTGTCACCAGGATCAGGTATCCCACCGTAATCCTCATACTACAGACCTATTTAGGTTATCATTTACGGCATGATCAACTTGTATATCACATATATATGCTTATGTTTACATAAGATAACCATGGAGCTTTTTTTATTGGATATGAGTAAATGTCAGAATGAAATAACAGTTATTTTATTCATAAAACAATGTGTATGATTACAAACAACGAGACTCCGGGAGAATTAGGACACCAATCCCAACATTCATTTATGATCTTTATTTCATTTTTCTTGTTATTTTAGTTTGTATTAAGATATTTGAGATTGAGAAACTCGTATTTCTTAATATAAATATGATTTTCACTTTCTTTTATCCATCCATGCTTTCTCTTTTCTTCACTATGAACAACTAAATTTCTAACGAATTAAGAAGGTCAAACTCACATTTTCATAAGTTTTGCATAAGTCAAAGTTCATCTTGTTCATGCGTGCTTAATATATTGGTTGAATCCATTTGACAAATCGATTTGAGTAGAAATAATCAACTGTTTGAGAGAATAAGTGATTGTAGACATCATTAAACAAGGAAAGAAATAATTTTAGAGATAAAATAAACCTTTTATATGAAATTACTTGAGCATGCATCCTAGAGATAGGGTAATGTAGCTTAAAAACACCAAGAGGTGAGTTCTTCATCTTATGAGTTAATGACATGAACACATGCTTATGCATTACTAAGGAAAATGTTGGTAACCTTTCTCAACCATACTTTATCAATTGGTTTCTTTCAATTTCACGCACGCTGCTTTGACTGTGATTGCATATGTCACGAACATCATCACTTCCTGTTGGGTTTTATGTCCTAAAACTTGTGATTCGTAAACAATAAACTTGTTCTATTAATAAATATAGATGTTATTGAAGTTTGATTCAATAAAGTTGTTATTGAATGTTTGAATTGCTCATTTCATTTTAGAAATAACCTAATTCCAATAAACTAAGATCCATGGCTATTACATGAGTACTTGAATTTTATATGGAGACATAAGAGTGGATCAAATTCAGAGTAAATAACCAAAATGGTCTATAGTATACGGATAAGGTTGGGTACCTTATTCTGGAGACACTATCAGATGCGACCCGTTTTGTAGATGTTACAATTGTTGTAAAGTGCTACAAATAAAGTGATCCTGATTCGTTCATGTGGAGACTGTGAGTAGGGGCATCCTATGCAAAGAGTTTGTATAAGATTGGACTAAGAAATAAGTCATTCTTACTTTATAACGCTATTTACTGTTTAAGATTGACTATTTCAAAGCGATGACCTAAGCAACTTGACTTTAATCCTTAGCTAACTATAAACTCTTGTTTATTTAGAATTATCCTTAGATTTTCATGGGTGAGGGTTGGCTCAACAACGCCGGTTTAATAAGCCTCCCATTTCAGGGATAATACCAGGTAGATAGCTAGGGATATAGGTGCAAGACGAAATTCACGTCTACCCACTTTTAGGGAGAGTAGAGAGATTGTTCCCTAAAGTGCTGACTTCGAGTCTTGAACAAGGGGCCCTACCCTTTCATTGGCCCGAGAGGGACTCGGCTTGGTGATTGGATCACAAACCAATTGTTCATTAGAGGATCAGTGGGACTTAAGGAACAAGATGTAATCTCGGGGGTAAAATAACTTTTTGACCCAAATGTTATTACAAACAACATGTGAAGGGTTGACTTACTGATTATGATTATATCAAGTGGACACAATTATATCTTTAGTGAGGGGAGTGCAACTACTGGGCTTTTGTGGAGTGACTCGATATTTAACGAATGTTAGTTAATTAGGTTAAAGAGTTTAGCCGATTAATTTTGGATCGTTGGAGCCCATGATCTAGGTCCGTTAGGTCCCTCTACTAGCCCACAAATGGATTAAACCTAAAAATAGAGTGATGAGTAAATTTGAAGTGTTCAAATTCAAATTAAGGGAATTAATAATTATATATAATATAATTACACGTTTAATTAATAAATTGAACAAAATTGGAGATTGGATAATATTTAAATTTGATTCAAATATTAAATTTACATGAATGGGGATTCATGTTTGTGGAATTGTTGTTTTATTAATTTAATAATGGATATTAAATTATTTTAATTAATTAAATAAATTTTTATTTGGAATTAATTTTATATAAAACTAAAAATTTGAATTTTATGAAAATATAAATTTTAAATTTTAGTTTTTTTGTTTAATTTTCTGAAAATTACAATTAAAGAAAACTGAATTTTAATTAAATTAAAAATAAAAATTGAAATTTATTTTGAAAATTCAATTTTTAAACCCATGAGTGGGTCTTTCCACTTTCAACACCCAACTTCCACTAATCATCTCAAAGAGGAGCTGTCATCTAGATGTGCAATGTGATTGCATGAAGAAGCTTGAAAAAACTTAGTGAATTGAGCTCAGATAGATAGCCATGCCATCAAAATTTTGAGAGCTCAATTGCTGAAGAAGGTGTTCTTCACTTTCCAGCTGAAAACCAGACTTTTCCCTCTAAAATTCCCAAAACACAAGCTCATTTTGGATCCCACAATCCAATCTAAGGTCCAAGAGAATAGTAGGAAAGATCCAGTGGTGGTCTACAAGCTTTTGGAGTCAAGATTGAAGCTGAATTCGAGGATTGAAAAAGGTCTTCAAAGGTATATCATCAAACCCTATTTTTAGTTCTATGAACATACTTTCTTAGTTGCTAAAATTTATGAATTAAAGTGTTTAATGATTCTGTTTGCTTCTGCTAATTGCATGCCAACTCTAACAATTGGTATCAGAGCATGATTTAAGCACTCAATTTGTGTTAATTTTAGCTTAGTGGGTAGGTTGTATGAAAATGGTTGCTGATATGGATAATTTCAGTTTTGGCATTAAATTCTCTTCAATTAAGTGTTAATTGTTGTAATTGACTCTTTGTTTATGGGCCTTAGTGTATGATTAAGAGTCTGTAAATTGTTAGAGTCGATAGAGTTGCAATTAGATTGTAATTGAAGAAAGAAGCAAGAGAGGTCAACTGTAGAATTTCAACTTTGAAGCTACTGTCAGGCAGCATTGCAATGCTGCCCTTAGAGCGTTGCAACCCTGCTCATCAAACAACCCATAAAAGTGAAGAAATCCCCTGGTGTTGCAACGCTGCTCATCCCAACCTAGATTGAACACGCGCGACCTGACTGGCGGTTCAAGTGAATCGATTTAGGTGGTTTGGTTCAAGGAGGTCCGGTTCAGCCCCATTTTTGCTAATTCAACTTGTTTTGGTGCTTTAGAGATCCGGTTCGGCCGGTTCGGGTCCGATTCATGTCGGTTCGTGAAGACTAGAAGCTTTTTGAAGGAGTTTTAATTATTATTGTAATAATTTAGCCTTTTTGCTTGCTTGAAATGCCAAAACTAGTTCATATCAGTGTGTGTTTAATTATTTATGCATAATGAATGTGTGTTATATTTAAATAAATCTTGTATGTACATATAATATGCCATGTAAATTTAAAATCCCACCATAAGAAGCATGTAGACTGCATTGAAAGTATGTTATAAAGAGTTATAATATATAGTATGCATGTTTAGGGTTTCAAGTGTTTAATATAAAGTGTTATATTAAATCTTGAAATTCTTGATGAACGTTATGGATAATCAGCATGTCTATTGTTTTATAATTATTATAAAAAATCGGGTTAGACATTTAAAATTCATAACAAATATAAGATGCATGCTCACCTAAGGTTAACAAATAACAACTTGTTTTAAGAGTTAAAATAGATTGTTATCTTGTAAAATTCTAGTTACAAACTCAACCAGTCAGGCTGGAGGTATTTAAGTTGATGGTTTACGAAACATCTCTTACCTAGGGATTATAATCGAATAATTGAGCATTGTTAATCCGGTTTTATGAGCATACGTGAGCGATGTGAGATTTTAAAACTGGTTTATCACCTAAACATCGTAGGTTAAAATCCAAATATAAATGTTACACTTAGATAATCACCTAGACTTAGGTTGTTTTATTAGCCGGAACATATCTAAGTAAATGTTTACCCAAAACAAATAGAACATTTTAATGGGAGATTAAAAACATATACTATATGTTGTTCTTAGCTCTCACGTTCCTAAGAGTTCACACCGTGAGATCATGCTCAGCTTCGAATATAATGTTGACGAACCTTGTGTATACAAAAAAATAGTCAATAAAACTGTCGCATTCTTGATGCTTTAAGTTGATGATATCTTGCTCATTGGGAATGAGACAAGCTTCCTTGTTGATGTAAATAGATGGTTAGTGTCACAATTCCAAATGAAAGATTTGGGTGATGCTTAATATGTTCTAGGGATACAAATTTTTTGAATTCCAAAGAATAGAACCCTAGCACTATCTCAAGCATCTTATATTGACAAGATGTTATCAAGGTATAATATGCAAAATTCCAAAAAAGGTATGTTGCCTTTTAGATATAGAATTCATTTGTCAAAGGAACAGTTCTTAAGACACTTCAAGAAGTTTAGGAGATGAAAAGAATTTTATATGCATCTACAGTTGAGAGTTTAATGTACGCAATGTTATGTACACGTCCTGACATATGCTTTGCAGTTAGAATCATTAGCAGGTTCCAATCCAATCCAAGACACGGTCCTTGGACTGCTATAAGAAACATTCTCAAGTATCTAAGGAGAACGAGGGACTATGTGCTTATGTATGGACCTAAGGATTTAATCCTTATTGGATATACTTATTCTGATTTTTAGACTGACGTAGATTCTAGGAAATGTACTTCAGGATCAGTTTTCACTCTCAAGGAGGAGCTATAGTCTGAAGAAGCATTAAATAGAGTTGTATAGCTGACTCTACGATGGAAGCAGAATACATAGCTGCATGTGAAGCCGCTAAAGAAGCAATATGGCTACGCAAATTCTTGGTAGATTTGGAAGTAGTTCCAAATATGCACCTGCCCATCATTTTGTATTACGACAATAGTGGTGCAGTTGCCAACTCTAAAGAACCAATGAGTCACAAACGTGGAAAACATATTGAAAGAAAGTACCATCTCATTAGGGAGATAGTACACCGAGGAGACGTGATCGTCACGAAGATAGCCTCAGAAGACAACCTTATTGATCCATTTATGAAGGCCCTCTTGGCTAAAGTGTTCGAGGGCCACCTAGTTGGACTAGGACTGCAAGCAACATAATTTAGAGCAAGTGGGAGAATGCCTATGGTATTTTAGATGCCTAGTTTATTATATTTTTCCTCTATATTTCTCAACATTATAAACATTATATATATTTGTATGTATTCTCACTAGAGTTTTAGTCCAAATGAGAGATTTTTTGGGATGTCCTAAAAACTCGCAGTTCGTAATTCGTGTTAAATATTCTATTTATCAATAAAATATTATTGAGTATTTTATTCAATAAAGTTATTGATATTGCATTCTATTATGAAAATCTAATAAACAAATCCATGGCTATAATATGAATACTTTAATTTTATGTAGTGACATAAATAGGATCAAGTTATGGTATATAGTCTAAATGGTCTATAAGTATATGGATGAAATTGGGTATCTCATCCTGGTAACAGTATTGGATGCGGCCCATTTTGTATGTTGATACAAATGATGTGATCCACAGATCATTCATATAGAGACATGTGAGTAGGGGCATCCTATGAAATGAGTTTGCATAAGATTGGACCTCGAAATAGTCACTTTTCTTTATAACGATCATTTACTGTCAAAATGACTATTTCATACTAAAATAACCGAGGATAACTTGATCTTGATCCAGAGCTAACTATGAACTCCTGTTTATTCGGGATTATCCTTTGATCTATATAGATGAGAGTAGTTCAAACAACACTGCTCAATAAGCCTCCCATTTTGGGGATAACACCGGATAGATAGCTGGGGACATAGCCTTGCAAGATGAAATTCACTCCTACCTGTCTTAGGGTTAGCAGATAGGTTGTTCCCTTAAGTGCTGATTTCTGATCTTGAACAACGGGAACCCCCCCTCCCCCCCCTCTTGGTAGAGAGAGACATAAGTGGTATTGTGAATCACTTGTTCGATAAAGGGTCAGTTGGAGCTTAAGGAGCAAGATGCATTTCTAGAGGTAACATGGTAATTTTGATCCAGTTGTAAAGATGAACGACCAATGAATAATCGACTTACTGATTATAGTTAAAATGGACAGAAATACATCTACATTGAGGAGAGTGCAACTATCGAGCTATAGTGATATGTTTTGATAGTTAACGAATAGTAATTAATTCGGTTTATAGAGTTTAACCAATTAATTACAAATCGTTTGAGCTTATGATCTGTAGGTCCATTAGGTCCCTCTACTAGCTCATAAATTGGATTAGTAAATTGATTATTTTTGGATGAAATTAGGGTTATGAATTTGAAATGTTCATATTCAAATTTTAGGGTTTCAATTAATTGTATACAATACAATTGAAATGTTTAATTTTATCGAAAATTGAACGAAATTGGAGAATCAATAATTTAAATATTAATAATATGAAATTGAATCATATTGGTGGAATTGGTGTTTTATTAATTTAATATTAAGATATTAAATTAATAATAATTTAATTTAATCAAAAGGTTTAACTAAAAAAAAATAAATTTAGTTTTATTTAAATTAATTATTTTGAATTAATTTTATAAAACTAAATTATTCAAATAAATTTTTTATTTAAATAAAAATCAATTTTACCAAAATTGATTAAATGAGTTAGTGGATTTTTCCAATTTTTAGTAAAAATCCACTTAACTCATATGGGTGATTTATCACCCAATTCCACTTACCTCTTCAATTATAACTCTAAATAGGAGTTGTCCTACATTTAGGCATTCTCCATGCATGAAATTAGTCTTTATATTAAACTTTCATGCTGAGATTTGAGAGAGATCTCTGAGTTTTCTAAACTGAAAGGCTGCTAGTTTGAAAACCCTCAATACCCACCAAAGTTCATCCAAAATTTAGCTCAATTTGAGTGTTTCCACCACACATTCCTTCTTGTGTTTAGTAGAGAAGATCTTGGTGGTTTTCCACTTGAAGATTCAAGCTCAAATTTGTGGAGATCCTACTGAATTCGTGGAGAGTTCTTGAAAGGTATTGTACAACACAAACCCTCTTATGAACTTTACTTGTGTAACATGTTTAAAACTCAAATTAAGTTTAATTAGAGTACTTATTAATTCTGAATTCTTCTTTTGCATGTTATATTACTCCTTCATTATAGTCATAATATGTGACTATGGACAAGAGAATTCTAATAGACTTTAACATTACAACATGTGAGAAAGTTTCTTCATAGTCCACTCCCTCAATCTAGGTATAACCCTTTGTCACAAGTCTAGCTTTAAATGTCTATACCTTTCAATCTACATCCATGTTCTCTTGTAGAACCATTTACAACCTATAGGTTTTACTCCATCAGGTTGATCTACAAGCTCCCAGATAGAATTGAAGTACATAGACTCCATTTCTTGATTCATGGCTTTAATCCATTTATTCTTGTCAACATCTTCCATTGCTTGTTTATAAGACAATAGATCCTCAATACCATCATCAGCTATGATGACTTGGGCTTCTGTTAAACCCATGTAGCATACAGGTGGATTTATAACTCTCCTACTACGTCGAGACAATCTTAACTCTTGAGATGGATGTGTATGACTAGACGAACCTACGTTAACAACTCTAATTGATATATCAGTCCCTTTAACAACCTTTGTTGAAGTCTTAGTAGATTCATTAGAAATTTCACTTAAAACAATTTTGCTTCATGGCTTATGATCTCTCATGTGGTCTTCTTCCAAGAAGGTAGTGTTTGTCGACACAAATACTTTATTCTCACTTGGATCAAAGAAGAACCCACCTCTTGTTTCCTTGGGATAGTCTATAAATAGGCATACTTTTTGGGATTTGCCATTAGCACATGGGCTGGACATCCCCAAATTTTGAAGTGGCCTAAACTACCTTTACGACCTCTCCGTAACTCAAAAGGTGTTTCAGAAAGACTTTTTGAGGGAACGTTGTTCAAAATATAAACAGTAGTCTCTACTGTATATCCCTAAAACGAGTCATGAAGTTGAGCATAGCTTATCATAGACCGAACCATGTCCAGCAAGGTTCCATTTCTCCTTCTCCATACACCATTTTGTGGAGGTATACCTGGGGTTGAGAGTTAGGATGTAATTCCATGTTCTATCATATAGTTTTGGAATCTTAAGTCCATATACTTTTCACTACGATTTTCACCACGATCAGATCGTAGTGTTTTTATCTTTTTACCTAACAAGTTTTCAACCTCAATCTTGACCTCCTTAAACTTTTCAAGTGCTCCAGACTTATGTTGCATTAGGTATAGATACTCATATCTAGAATAATCATCTATGAAAGAAATGAAATATTCATATCTTCCTCTTGCTTTTGTATTTATCAGACCACAAAGGTTTGAATGTATAAGCTCCGAGGTTTCTTTGACTCTATAACCTTTTCTAGTAAAAGGTTGTTTTGTCATTTTGCCTTCAAGGCATGACTCACATACAAGCAAAGAATTTCCTTCTAAACCACTTAGAAGTCCACTTTTCATCAATCTCTCAATCCTATTGAGATTAATGTGACCTAACCTTAGATATCAAAGATAGGCATTTTCTTTAGGAGTAACTCTTGGTCTTTTAATAGTTGTTGCCGTTTTGAACATTTCAGTATTTAACACAACTTTTGTAACTAATGGTCTTAGTACATATAAGTTACTTCCCATTGAACCAAAGCCTAGTTCCATTCAATTTTAAAAATAAACACTTTATTTTCAGAGATGGATAGAGAATACTTTTATTCAATCAGACAAGAAACAGAAATTAAGTTCCTCTTAATATGAGAAACTACATATACTTCATCTAATAACATATATCGTTTCTTGTCCAAAAATAACTTAAGCCTGCCTACAATAACAACTGAAATGATCTCACCAGTACCGACTCTGAGAGTCATCTCTACAGCTACTAATTGTCTCCAGAAATTAAATCCTTGATAGGAAGAACATACGTTATTAATAGCTCATGAATCAACTATCCAGGTAGAATAATCATTCTCTACTAAGCACGTCTCCAAGATAAATAAATCAGATTTATTTTTTTTCAAAGTTCTTCATTTTCTAGAGAGTAGTGGGATCAACTCCATAACTCATATCATAAACTCCAATTTTCATCTTAGACAACAATCCTCGTTGATCAACTTCACTAGATTTAGCAACATTTTCCTTTTCTATTTGTCCCTTGACATTCAATATGGACTGAAGTTTATCTAGGGAGATGACATTACTAGTTTCGCCATCATCAATCCCATTTAGCTTGAATTGTGAGAACTCTTGCTCAAACAATTCTTTCATTGATTACATGATCTGATGTGCAGTGACCATGCTCTCAAACCTTTTGGCTAAAGCATCAGGTATGCTTGCCAAAATATAATCTCGGGCCTTCATCCATATTTCATATGCATCACGAATATTTCATGTTGCATCAGGAGTTGGGGCTTGAGGACAATCCTTAGTCATGACAATGTTGAGTTCGTTAACCACAAAAAAAGTTTTAATTGAATCTTTCCCTGTTGAATAATTAAAATCGGTCAAACAAGTAGAGGCAACTAATGGAAAAATACAGTTTGACATTTTGTGCTAAAAAGAAACAAATTAATCTAAATTAGATTTTAGCATAACTCTAAAACATCCAATCAATTTTAGTAAAAACTAAATGAACCCCATTTAACATCTAATTTTGCAATAATGCTTCAGTGATTTAGGACAAAAGCCACCGATGGGTAGTTAGTTGTCCCTTCACTGAATTGAGACACTCTCAACCAATTATTACACAAGAATAACTCTTATTCCTATCAGTCATCATTAATTTGGTCAAGAAATCGTTAACTAGCTTAACAATTTCTCGTAAGTTTGACCCTTCATTTTAGACCCTAAAGTTCTTTCCCAATGAGCAAACCGAAAGGAAAAATCGATTGGGGCAAAAACTAAAACGATCATATCCATTTATGCAGTTTGCGTTGATGTTGACCTAATGCACAAACCATCCGAAGGGGGACGCTCCCAAGGCGCCTCAAGGCCAAGCATGAGTCTCATGGTGTGAACATTAAGGGAGAAACGAGAGTAAAAAATTGACGTATCGTAAACATGTTTTTCCTCTCACTAAGTATTTTAATAACCTAGGATTTATTTATTTTAGAAAAAATACGGCTAACTATCTTTACTAAGTGATTGTTTAAGTATGCTTAAAAGGAACACTTACTTTGGATATTTAAACAATTTTGATTAATGATCGTTAAATACTTTAACAAAATTTAATCAACAATTGCATGTTTGTAGCAAATCTATTTAATTCACCTTTCCAGGTCTGTTTCTAAGTAGGGGTGTTCCGTATCCATCAACTTAAATATCCTAGCCTAGACAGAACTCGCCTTAGACAAAAGATCCCTTATAGATACGTTTGCTACAAATTTAATCTTTTATTAAACCAATTTAATCATATTAAACTGATTAAAAAGATTAACCTAATTTCTAGTCTCATTAGAAAATTATGATCTTAGAATGTGAATCATATTTTAAAACTATTTTAAAAAATGATTTTACTTAAGTTTGCATGCCATTTTGAATTATTGAGTTCAATTTCTAATTTCATTTAGTTATAACTCTTATAAAATAAAATGAACAAATTAAAACCATTTATTGCATCGAATGACACACTTTTTAAAATTATATGATTATCTAAAGTAATGTCTTGCATCATGCAATTTTCATTTCATTACTAAACATACATAACACTTATATACTAAAGTAATGAAATAATTAATAACATAAATTTAAACATACATTTATACTATATATTATAACTCTTATAATATAAATGATGTATGTATATGTTATTTTATGCATGCAACCATATAGTATAACATTTATATTATATGATGCATGAGCATGTTATAAAATTAAATCATGAAACTATATATTCCTATGGTGATATTTTTACTATATGACATACATTATGACATATATAAAATAATTAAACCATACATCATATGCATAATTTAAATAACAATTATGGATTGGGATTGGACTCCTAAAAAGATTAATCAAATTAATATAACATTTATATTATTGTAATTAATCAAAAAGTCTAACCATTACAAATTAATAGTCAAATCGGTTCGAAAAAGTGAATAAGATCATGAACCGCATGAATTGGACTGCCCAGCACCGAACTGGATCCGAACCGCTCGACCTGATCGAATCGCAAGCGAACCAATCGAGCATTAAACCGAATTGGGCAAGAACCAGTTTGTTCTTTCCGTCTCAAGAGTGTTGCAACATTGTGCCTAGTGTTGCAACACTACGGAAAGAAAAAATCATTCTTCCTTATCTACGTTGCAGTACAGTCACGATCTCCTTCGAATTTTGTTCGTTTTGGCCTTGTTTTCTCCAGAAACTCAATGAGAACAACATGAGCGACTAAAAAACAATAAATTACAGACTTGACCGCAAAATTATGCCCAAAACAGAGGCCCTTACAAACCAATTTTGAAAAATAAAGCAGTAAATCTAAAAAGGTGAAAACTTGGATCTGATATCAATTGAAAGAAATCGGTGAAGGTCCCTGAGGGGAGACGTGGGGATTGGTCCCAATTTTATTTTTCATAGAATAAAAAAAATTTACAGTACAAAACAAAATTATGCATTATGAGATTTAAATTACAACATGCTAAAAACATAATAATTAGGGAAGAAGAATGCTTACCTTTGAATCCAATCTTCTTCGCGAATTCCCTCGAACTGGATCATGAACTCTTCGAACTCAATTCTGAAACCCCAAAATGGGCACCACCACTAGAGAACCTTTTGTATTCTTTTGGGATTGAGAATTCACGCAAAAGTTATGGGCTTTGCTTGAATTTGAGAGAGGGAGGAAAATGAAGAGAGGAGGGAGAAGAAAACTTGCTTTTCTTCTCTGTGTTTTCCAAGGAAAAGAACTAGAGAGAGAGTTTTCTATGTAAAAAAACAAAATATTGTGGAAAAATAAAATTGACCCATCACACGTCTCACGTTGTGGTTGAGAGAGTTAACCTCCCTTTAATTAAAATAAAATTATTTTAATTCATAATATTATACACACACACATACATATATATACACTATATGTTATATCAAATATAACACATAACGATAGTTTTTATATTGTATCAAATACAATATAACCTATGGTTCTATTTCCTCTCAACAATACATGGTATTTAATTTAAATTATATTTATACTAAATTCAATTATATGGATCTCATCCGTATAATTAATATTTGCATCATAGTCAAATATTTAATTTCCTCTCTACCATTTATAATATTTATCATAAATCATATTTATATTAAAATTTAGTTATATGAATTTCATTCAGATAATTAGTATTTGAATCATATTCAAATACTTAATTCTTCTCAAAATAAATTTTAGATTATAATGTATCAAACACATTATATTAATTATATCACATGTAATTAATTTAATTAATTTTATCATATACAATTAATTCCCTTAATTAATTTAAATAATTCAAATTGATCTAAAATTAATTCTCAATACCCTGTTGAGCTATAGAGGGGATCTTATGGACCTATAGATTGAAGCTCCTATGGTACATGGATTATTAATTAAACTTTTTAATTAAATTACCCAACATCCATTAACTGTCGGTCACTCTACTAAAGATCGACAGTTGCACTCTTCGCACTATAGATATATTTCTGTATCCATTGGATATAACCAGTACCCGAGTGAGAGACCCCTACGACAACTAGTGTGATGACCCTTCACAAATTGCTCGTAAGTACAGCTGAGCCAAAATTACCATTTTGCCTCTATAGTTACATCTAACTTCTTAAGTACCAATGATCTCTCTAATGAACAATAAGTCATAATCCAACTGTGACCAAGTCCCTCTCGGGCAAAGAGAGAGTGTAGCAACATTGTTCAAGCCCAGGAATCAGCCCTTAAGGGAGCAATTTATCTACTTACCCCGACATCAGGGAAGGAATGAATTCTATCTTGTGTAGCTGTGTTCCCAGCTCCCCAATCAGACGAATCCCTAAATTGGTAGACATATTGAGTTGACAATGTGGCCACTCTCACCCATACAAATCAAAGGACCACCTTCATAGGTCTCAGAACTCACTCAGAATTCAGATCATGTCACCTATAGTCATCCTAGTGAAATGTAAGTCACTATTATTAACTGCATTATATAACGAGACTAGTCATTTCGTGGTCCGGTCTTATACAAACTCTTTGTGTAGGATACCCCGACTCACATGTTTCCACATGAGTGATCAAGATCGGATTATTTGTAGCATTTTACATCATTTATAACATCTACAAAGCGAGTCATATCCGTAGTGCCACTAGGATAAGGTACCCAGCCTTGTCCATCTACTACAGACCGTTTAGGTTATTATTTTAAACATGATCCACCTATATGTCTCTACATACATGTTTAAGTTACATAAAATAACCTAGGATCTTAGTTTATTGGTTTTTGGGTTTAATGCTACTAAATGTCAAATAAAACATCTCATATTTTATTAAACAAACAAAATGTTTGTACAATATAATTACAAACTACATGACCTTATGAGATTTAAGGCATCAATTATAAACAAGGCATTTTTTGTAGCCTTGGCCTTTTTTTTTTCTTCTAGGCAGCAGCTGGTGGGTTAGCTTTCCCCTTCCCACCTTTCTTCTTCTTCCAATTTTTGGTGCTAGAAGAAGAAGACACAGACTTAGTTTTAGAGGACGATCCTTTGTAGAACTTCTTTGAGGACAAGGCAACATTTGTTTCTCCTTTTTGTTCCTTGCTTTTCATCAAGGACTGAAAAGTATGAAGCTCATTGAGCAAGGTAGTCAGGTTGCAGTCAATCCTGTTCATAACAGCATTGCTACGGAACTGTAGGAAACTTTTAGGTAAAGATTCCAAAATGAAGCTAACCTAACTCGCTTCATCAATGACAGACCCATTCTTCTCCACCATGTTGAAGTGGACCATCATGTTGAGAACGTGTTTTAGAATAGATGCCCTTTCTTGCATTTAGACATTGAAGATGTGTTTAAGAGCGTCGTGCCTGAGTTCATGCACAGGCAGTGATCATGAGCTCATGCTTCTTGGCCAGAACTTCAGAAAGGCTAGCCAAGATATACGCTTGGGCCTTTTCATTTGCCCTTATCCAACACTCGTATGCCTTTCAAACATTTTGAGTGACAGTTTGAGCAGGAATAGGAAGATAATCCTTTATAAAGAAAAAAAATGCAAGTCATCAATGATCAGTATTGTGTTGATTGTGTTCTTCCACGTTATATAATTTTCACTGGTAAGTTTGTTGTTAAGGAACCATTGAAAGTTCTTGAGAGGAAAACGGGATCAGACCCCAGAATCCAAAATTTACAGAATGTTTATTTTACAACAAACAAACAGAAATTATGCATCTAATCATAAAAATACAGCATGCTTGAGAAAATATTACAGAATAGAAAATGGGTTTAGAAACCTTTACCTTTGAAGAACCGTTCTTCAAATAAAATCTCCCAAACCAAAAAAGACACCACCACGATGTTACCATTGTATTCTCTGGATGAAAATCCAGGAGGTGTGTGCTTTGATTATTTTGGAAGAGAGGGAATTGTTTAGAGAGGAGAGAAGGAGAAGATCAAAAGAAAAATTTGAAACTTGCAGAGAGTTCTGTAATAATCTCTTGGAAGAAGAAGAACCTTGAACAAACAACTTCCCACTATCACGTTGAGGAAAGAAAAGAGGGGAGGGAGTTACAACTTCGTCCCAAAATTGATTTTAATAAATAAATAAAATTAATTAATTTTTAATAAATCAATTAATATGTATATTTATATAATAACTACCTTATTATATAATATATATATTAAACTATATTGTATTAAATACAATATAACCTATAGTTTCAATTCACTCTCACTAATGGCTTTTAATATAAATCACATTTATATTAAATTTAATTACATGAATCCAATTCACATAATTAATATTTGAATCATATTCAAATATTTATTTCCTCTCAAATAAACTTTATCTTATAATGTATCAAATACATTATAATAATTATATCATATATAATTAAATTAAAATAATTACATCACATATAATTAATTATCTCAATTAATTTTAACAGTGGCGATGACCCTTCACAAATTGCTCGTAAGTACAACTAGGCCAAAACTATCGTTTTGCCCCTGTAGTTACATCTAACTCTTTAAATACCACAAATCTCTCTAATAAACAATAAGTCATAGTCCAACTATGATCAAACCCCTCTTGGGCCAGGAGGGGGTGTGATGCCAAATTGTTCAAGCCCTGAAATCAACCCTTAAGGGAGAAATTTATCTACTTTCTCCGATGTTGGGGAAGGAGTGAATTCCGTCTTGTGTAGCTGTGTTCCCAACTCCCCAATCAGACGAGTCACCAAAATGGTAGGCTTGTTGAGTTGGTGATTTGACCACTCTCACTCATACAAATCAAATGAAGGTCTTTGTAGGCAAGAATTCACAACTCATTCAGGATTGAAGACATGTCACCTATGGTCATCCTGATGAAATGTAAGTCTCTATTATGAATAGGGTTATATAATGAGACTAGTCATTTCTTGGTCTGGTCTTATACAATCTCCTTTGTATAGAATACCCCCGCTCACATGTCTCCACATGAATGATCAAGTTCAAATTATTTGTAGCACTTTACAACAATTAAAACAACTACAAAGTGAGTCATATTCTTAGTGTTACCAGGATAAGGTATCCAATCTTATCCACCTATTACAAACCATTTAAGTTATCACTTAAAGATGATCCACCTGTATGTCTCTACATACAGGTTTAAGCTACAGAAGATAACCTTGGATGTTAGTTTGTTGGTTTGTGGGTTTAATGCTACTAAATATCAAATAAAACATCTCATATTTTATTAAATAAATAAAATGTTTGTACAATACAATTAGAAACTACCGAATGCTACGAGATTTAGGGCATCAACCCCAACAATCATGCTCCTTATGGCCTGGGCGACACACGTGCTACAATGGCCGGGATAAAGGGTCGTGAACCTGCAAGGGTAAGCTAACTCCATAACCCATTCTCAATTCAAATTGTAGGCTGTAACTCACCTGCATGAAGAGGCAGGCAGAAAAGGGGGGAAAACTCTCCTTTCCTGGGTCTTCTGTAACTAGATTCCCCGGAACCACAAGAATCCTTAATTAGAATGAGATTCAAACTCAGTACCTTTTGAGATTTTGAGAAGAGTCAGTCTTTGGAGAACACAGTACGATTAAAGTTGTAAGTTATGTTTGGGGCGAAGTTATTGTCTATCGTTGGCCTCTATGGTAGAATCAATTGGGGGCTTGAGAGGCGGTGGTTTACCCTGTAGAGGATGTCAGTGGTTCGAGTCCACTTATCTCCAACTCGTGAACTTAGCCGATACAAAGCTATATGATAGCACTTCATTTTTCCGATTCAGCAGTTCGATCAATGATTTTTCATTCATGGACGTTGATAAGATCCTTCCAGCAACAACACCTTAAGATGGCATAGCCTTAAAGTTAAGGGCGAGGTTTAGATGAAGAAAGGCTTAAGGTAGATACCTAGGCACCTAGAGACGAGGAAGGACATAGTAAACGACGAAATGCTTCAGGAAGTTGAAAATAAGCGTAGATCCAGAGATTCTCGAATAGGTAAACCTTTCAAACTGTTGTCAAATCCATTGGCAGGCAAGAGACAACCTGGATAACTGAAACATCTTATTAACCAGAAGAAAAGAAAGAAAAAGAAATTCCCATAGTAGCGGCGAGCGAAATGGGAGCAACCTAAACCATGAATGGGGTTGTGAGAGAGCAATAAAGCAGGGGATATATCCTCTCATCCTCGCCCCCATCGTTGTCAATTGAAGGTGGGACGAGGACAGGGATTTCCTGGGGAAACGAGTCCTCACAGGGATCCATCCCCATTTATATATATATATATATAAGAAAATAAAAAAGTTAATCGGGATGCTTGTCCCCGCCCCATCCCCGATCGGGGATTCGGTTATAATCCCTGGTTTGACCCTCATCCTCGGTCAAATCGAGGATTTTCCGCCCCAGTCGGGGTGAGGACTCGATCCTGCAGGTATTTTTGCCAACTCTACCCATTGGGGAGTGAGATAGAACATGAAATCGTAAGCTTCCATGCAGTGGGAGAAGACCAAGATTCTGACCATGACTCATAGGTAGTAGCTTGGTTAAGGGAACCCACCAGAGCTATAATGAAAGCAAGTCTTCACGGGGCAATTGTCACTACTTATGAACCTGAACCTGGGTAAATTATCCATGACCAGGATGAAGCTGGGGTGAAACTAAGTGGAGGTCTAAACTGACTGATGTTGAAGAATTAGTAGATGAGTTGTGGTTAAGGGTGAAATGCCACTCGAACCTAAAGCTAGCTGGTTCTCCCCGAAATGCATTGAGGCACAGCAGTTGACTGTACATCTAGGGGTAAAACACTATTTCTGTGCGGGCTGCGAGAGTGGTACCAAATCGAGGTAAACTCTGAATACTAGATATGATCTCAAAATAACAGGGGTCAAGGTCGACCAGTGCGACAATGGGGAATAAGCTTCATTGTCGAGAGGGAAACAACCCGAATCACCTGCTAAGGCTCTTAAATGACCGCCCAGTGATAAAAAAAGGTAGGGGTGTAGAGACAGCCAGGAAGTTTACCTAGAAGCAGGCACTCTTGAAAGAGTGCGTAATAGCTCATTGATTGAGCGCTCTTGTGCCGAAGATGAGTAAGGCTAAGTTATCTGTCGAAGTTGTGGGACGTAAAAATGCTTCAGTAGATGAGCGTTTCGCTTTAGAGGGAAGCACCTACGCGAGTAGTGGTGGATGAAGCAGAAGCGAGAATGTCGGCTTGAGAAACGCAAACATTGGTGAGAATCCAATGCCCTGAAATTGATGGACAATAGGTGAATATTCCTGTACTACCCCTTGTTGGTCCCGAGGGATGGAGAAGGCTAGGTTAGCCGAGAGATGGTTATCGGTTCAAGGACGCAAGGTGCCCTTGTTTTTTCAAGGTAGTAGGAGGTCAATTTTTATTTATGTTAATTATTTCAGTATAATTTTCCATCTAACAACAACAAGAATCAAATCATACTCTATAGGATTTGAACCTACGACATTGAGTTTTGGAGACCCGCGTTCTACCAGATACTTTTTATTATCAAACTAAATGCAACCCAGGTATATCTTCCATACATATTTTATCATAGAATAGCATAAAATTAAATAAAAAAAAGACTGATTCGGTATATATACATTCAATTTGTATGGATCTCAATTGTTTCCTCAAGATAATAACTAAAATAATGCAAAAGTCTATTATGATACATATCTTTCACGTTGAAAGATGAGTAGGTCCATTTATTTAATTCGACATTCCTCATTCATTTTCTATATATACTCACATAGATATTACTTAGTATAATTATATATAAATTATTATAATTATAAGATATCTTTTATAACAATCAATAAATAACAGGTAAAAATATTAAGATAACAATAAATAACAGGTACAAATATTAAGTCGAGGTATCCATTCTATGACAACTCTCACCACCCTACCCTCTATTTTTGTGCCTTTAGTGGGTTTAGTATTTTCGGCAATTGCAATGGCTTCTTTATTTCTTCATGTTAAAAAAAAAAAAGATTTTTTTAAATATATTGGTGTAGTCTATTTTTTTTTTTTTTTTTCAAAACTTAGACTTTTACGATAACACAATTATCTATTTAGTAGACTAGAGTCTTACATGTGGCTTACTCCAAACATAAGCGATTATACATGCGTAAACATGATATCTGAGGAAATAAATTATAAGTATTTCAAAATTGAAAGATATATAATAGATCAGGCAACCAATGTTAAATTTGATGGTTTTATCCTCTATCTCATTGTTATTGAACTTAATAATATAATGTAGGTAATTAACTATCAAATTAATGACATATAATATCAATTTAATTATTTGTAGGGTTTTAAGTATTAAAAATATATTATCAAACCAAGCTACCAAAGCGAGCATAGTTCAGTTGACATATAAGTGTGTTAATAACCACAGAGTCTATAGTTCTAATTTTCTTATCCTAATTATTTTAAAAAAATATTAAAATATACGTTTCTGTTTTTATACATCATTTATGAAAAAGTGCTTCCATGGAACATTTAAAATTATTCATTATAAAACTAGAGGCTTTTTAGGAATTAGCCGACAAAAGATGATCATTTTATAATCTAAAGTATATTTCCTTGCATTTACTTATTGAAAAATGTTTGGAAGTATATTAAAGTTGCATATGAATATAAATACAGGTACTCATATCTTATATGCATTTAATTTGAGGGTGTAGACAAATATTGTAATAATTTTCCTACCTTTTCCCTAAAATTAAATTTAATGTTGAATCTTATCAATTAAAATATCTTTATCAACACGTTATTTAAATTATAATATTGTCAACTAGACTCCTATCACCGTAAATGGCTATTTTCTTTTCCGAATCTAAAACCCATTTCAATTATTAATTTTTTATGGAAATAAAAACCAAGTTATGTACTAAAAAAAGCTTGTGAAAAATAAATAGAAAATAGAGGTTTGTGTTGAGAATGACTAACATATTTAAAGAAAAGATACGAATTAATTGTGGACGATTAATTCTAAAAATTAATTTCAATTAATTTCAAAACGATATTTTTGTTTTTAAAAATCGATTTTACCTTCTTATTAGTATAATTTTCGTGGATTCCAATCATTTTTTGGTGAGTGCACACTAGAAATTGAAAGTTGTGAATCTTAGAGAACAACTAGCATAGCGCTTAGCACCAAGTTCACACCATAATTGCTTTTCGGATAGTGATTCTTCTATGGTACAATAACTTGTCGACATCTGTTTCTAACGATCTAAAAGCAATGATCTTTTTTATTTTCTTCTTCAAATATTGATCAAATATGAAAAGTGCAAAGACCCACATACCAGAGACGTTTCACCGTTGGGAGGTTTAGATCTGCTGGTTTAGACGCGTTCAACACCAAACGACAAAGACCATAGCCATTTGGGTTTCCGGTTGCTCTTCGTTTTCTAAGTATATATTTGAATATTTCATGAGAAAACAGATTTGAACGAGGTGAGGGGGCGGTGAGAAGCAGAGATGTAGGCGGAACTGAGATGTTGCAATTGGATCTGAACGATGGTAAGCGGCCGATTTACAGTCCAAAAATCGGTAGATCTGAACAACAAAGGTAGTCGACGATGTAGTGGAATTGAGATCTTGGACAGAAAAGAGATCCACGAGCGAAGGTACCCACGATGGTGGATCTGGTACCAGCGAAGGAAGACGAACATGGAACAGTTGCAGAAGATGAGAAAATTGGTGGAGGCAGCGGTGACTGCACAGAGGATCTACTTGAGAACATTCATCCTCTCACCCTTAGAGATTTGGGATTGATTCTATACATACAATTTAGTTGTGGAAATTGCTTTGGTTTTGGAATTGTGGCTATTCAAGCTTAGTTGGGTCTTACTGGTATTTGATCTTCAATGGCAACTGAAGTTCAAATGAGATAAGTTGGTAAATTCCAAAGGCAGCAAAGGATAGAAACCATAAGATCTATGGAAGGAGAGTTGTGTTCAATTCCTCCAATGAATTTGAAGGGTGAAGTTTGCTAGAAGTGTTGAAAAATTAAATTGGTCAGAAACATTATTCTCCATCTTTTCACCTTCTCTTGCGCCATCACTTGATATGATTGAGATTGCTAGGTATTCGTTTCTTTCATATCAAATATTTAAATTTATCTTTTCATTTTTTGTGCATATTTGGTTTTAATTTGATCGTGGTAGATTATTATTGATGATGGAAAGAAATTTGGATAGAGATTATATTTTAACTTTTGAGATTGCTAAACGATTTTCATTCAAAATTAGGACTAGAATTAAACGAGGATATATGTGATAAAAAGTCCTATGGTTTTGGTGGTTTGTCCACAAAAGTTTCCAAATTTTAATTTTCAAATTACTCTCAATTTTGATGATCATGATTTGACAATTTGATTTGATGGTTTTTTTAATTTGCTTTAAAGTTTGATCCAAATCTAAACTCAACTTTCACATATGTTGAGGATATTATTATTGGTAATTTTCTCTAAAAATATAATTTAAATTGTTCGAGATTTCTCTGGTTAATTTGAATAAACTTTAATATAGGTTGGCTTTCCTATATTTTTAAGCTTGATGATATTCAAATTTTTATATATGGTATGAGAATTTGACATTTTTATTTAATTATTATATTTAAGCATGATATTCAATATAATTCGTAAAAAATTGTTTTGTGACAAGTGCAATAAAGAAATAATATTGTTATTATATTGATTCGAGATGCTATTGGATCTACTTGAACATGTCTAATTAGCATGTTAGCATGAATAGAAATAATATTTCATGTTATATTTGACAAAGTTTATGCATGATTTATGCTATGAATGTCATGTTTGGCCTTTAATTCCATGAAGTATTATTATTACTTTTAAATTAAGTTTGGCCATACAACATTATTTTGACTATCACCTAATTTGCTTGTAGTATGAATATATATAAATTCCATCATTTTATGTGGAAGCTTGTAGGATCGATGGTATTTTGAGATATTGTTTAGCTATAAAATGTATAATATTTTATAAGATTTTTTTTTTTCAGATCTCGATTGTTATATAAGTGAGGATAATTATCTCCATTGGTATGAGCCTTTTGGGATGGAACCAAAAGTAAAGTCATGAGGGCTTATGCCAAAGTAGAGAATATAATACCACTGTAGAGTCATGCTTCTAGTTTAGCTATGTTGGTAAAATATTCAAGTGTCAAACATGTTGGGTTGTATGTCTTAAAACTCGTGGTTTGTAAACTTTAAACATATTCTATTTTACAATAAGTTGCTATTGAGGTTTATTCAGTAAAAATGTTAATCAATATGTGAATTGCACCTTTTTAACCCTAAATCCAATAAACTAAGAATCCTTGGCTATAACATGAGTACTTGAACTTTATGTGGAGACACAAGAGTGGATCAAATTCGAATATATAGCCAAAACAGTCTATAATGTAGGGATAAGCTGGCTGGGTACCTTAACCTGGAGACACTATGGATGCAGTCTATTTTGTATTTGATACAGATGATGTGATTGTGAATCGTTCATGTGGAGACATGAGAGTGGAGGCGTCATATGCAATGAGTTTGCATAAAACTAGACTACAAAATAGTCACTTTAACTTTATAACATCGTTTACTGATAAGACTAACTATTTCAATTCGATGACCTAGGTAATTCGATCTTAATCCTGAGGTAACTATGAACTCCTGCTTATTCGGGATTATCCTTTAATCTGCACCGGTGAGAGTGGCTCAATATCATCGACTCAATAAACCTTTCATTGTAGGAGTAAGATTAAATAGATAGCTAGGGACATAGTCCTACAAGATGAAATTCATCCCTACCCGATTTTAGGGATAGTAGATATGTTGTTTTCTTAAGTGTTGACTCCAGGTCTTAAATAAGGTGCTCTACCCTCTCATTGTCCTGAGAGGGACTCGGATGGTGGTTGGACCACAAACCAATTGTTCATTAGAGGATCAGTGGGACTTAAGGAACAAGATGTATTTACAGGGGTAAAACGATAATTTTGACCAAGCTGTAATTACGAACAACCTGAAGGATCGACTTACCAATAATAGTTAAATTAAGTGGACAAAAATGTATCTACGGTGTTGAGAGTGTAGCTACTAGACTTTAGTGGAGTATCTCGGTAGTTAAGGAATGTTGGTTAATTAAGTTAAAGCGTTTAGCTGGTTAATCTCGGACCATTGGAACTCATGATCTGTAGGCCCATTAGGTCCTTCTGCTAGCTCATATCGAATTAAACCTTAGAATAGTGTGATGAGAATTTGAGACATTCAAATTCAAAATAGGGAATTATAGTTGATTATATACGATATAATTAACTAATTATATAGTTTAATTATTGAATTAAACATTTTGGAGAGTTGAAAATATTTAAATATGAATTAAATATTACATGTGAATGGAGAATCACGTTCGAGATTGGTGTTTTATTAATTTAATATCTGATATTAAATTAATTTGATTAATTATTTAAAATAGAACTAATTTTATTTAAAATTGTTTTAAATGAAATTTATTTTATTTAAAATTAATTATATTAAAATTTGAATTTATGAAATTAAAATTAAAAATTAAAAAAAAAATCATTTGAATTTTTTAAATTAAAATAAAGGGTTCACTTTGAGAAAACACCTCACTATTCCCACTATTGCATGCTTAATTGAGTGTCATCTTGATATTGATTCACATTGCATGTAATTCTTCTATAAATAGAAAAAAAAATTGGCTGAAAAATGTTCGTGCAATTATGTTGATTCAAGGAGAATTGTTCTCCCATAGTTCTTCTCTCCAAACTCTTCCAATCTCAAAATTCCCTTCAATTACATCACAATTTGGATCTCACAATTCGTCTAAGGCTGGAGAATAGTGAGGAAGACTCTAGCGATGGTCCACAAAGTGTTCGTGATCAGAACTCATCAAGAGGTTGTTGAAATTTGAACGTTCTTAAAAAATTCTCTTAAAACCATATTTCACCAAATTATGATGATGCATGCTTTGATCCTAAAATTAATGCAGTTAGAGTGCTTAGAACTCGATTGCTTCTGCATACGCGTTGTAGACTCTTACGAAACAAAGATGTAGTGGAGCCTCGAAAGTAGTCATAGTGTGATCTATATTTGGACTCTATCAAATAGGCAGTGTGTTTTTTATGAACTATACTAGACCTATTATTGCATATGATGTGAGAAGGTTGAGTAGATATACATATAAGCCTGATATAGATCATTTGATTACCCTTCGTTGTTTATTAATGTATCTTAATGGTACAGTAGATAATCATTTGCATTTTTTTTTGTTGCCATATTAGAAGGGTAGTGTATGCAAACTGAGTAACTTACAATGACGAAGTAAATTTTACTAGTGGTTATGTGTTCTTATTGGGTAGAGGAACTACTTCATGGAAGTATGAATTTATTGCTCTAGAATTAGCAGGACATCAATATCAGTGGCTTAGAAGCCTACTGGTAGATGTACCATTGTAGGGGGCATCAGTACTAGTCTCTTTATACTGTGATTCACAAGCTGCCATAGGAATTGTCAAGAATAGTATGTATAATGGTAAAACACCTTAGACATGGAGTTGTGAAATAGTTGTTGAAAGTAGAAATTATCTTCTTGAAGTTTGTGAGGTCTAAGAGGAACTTGGAGGATCCTCTAACCAAAGGCCTAACAAGGAGAGTAATTCTAGAATTTTCAACAAGTATGAGACTCAAACCCTTATAGTGGTCATAACCCTTTATCTAGGAGGTTTATTGCGATAAACTTGATGGTCCATAGCCCATTATTTCGATGGTCCTAATACGGATTTGATGGATAGAACTAAAACATTTAGATTCTATAGCCCTTTCTTTGGGTGGTCCTATATGGACTTAATGGATAGTTATAAAATCTCCATAGCTCAATTTTTGAGTGGTTTGTCTTTGACAGACTTGATAAAGTTAGTCTTGGTGACTAGATGTGAAGTCTTCATAGCTCAATTTTTGAGTGGTCTATTGCGATAGACTTGATGAAGTAATTAACGTGATTGTGAAGGTGTGACCACCTTCTATGAAAAAGTTTAAGGATCTTTTTCTAAAGCTTTCACGTTGACCCGATGTTCTATGTGCATGGCCTTAAATAGCATGCTTTTATTGCAGAATCAATGGAAATTTAAGGAGTAAAATGTATTGTGGGGGTCTCAACCATAGTCATTGAAAGTTCAAGAGGTAACTCACTCTCTTTAATGAAGTTGTTTCCCCATTTCATTATACATCAATTCAAATCGTCAAGATACTGATGTTTAAGTTTGGTCTCCTAACTTTGCTTAGAAAACAAGTTTTATAAAATATTTTTTTTATTGCCATACTAGTCATTCGTGGGGGATTGTTGGGAATAACTAACATAACAAAAGAAAAGACGAATTAATTATTGGTGATTAATTCAAAGAATTAATTTCAATTAATTCTAAAACCATTTTTAAAATTAATTTCAAAATAGTTTTTTATTTTTAGAAACCGATCTTACCTTTCATTTAAATAGCTCTTAGGTTTGAAAAGAAAGTGAGAGAACAATTTTTGTCTTTCCTATTCATATGTATTCCCTCGAGATCTACTGTTTTCTAAGCATAATTTTTATTCATTCCAATCAATTTTTCGACACGTGCACATTCGAAATTGGAAGTTGTATTAACCTTGGGGAGTAACCGATACAATGAGACTAAGGTTGTGCTATTATTACTTTCAGGACAGTAGTTCTTCTACGATGCAGTAATTTTTCAACATCTGTTTCTAACCGTTTTCCCTCTAGATGGGAATTGAGGATTGAGGCTGTCCATAATTAAGATATTTGTTTCCTATTTTTTTGTTTTGTTCATTTTTCATTTAAGGGGGAAAAAAGTAGAATGGTGTGATATATCCATCTCGTTTATTTATAAGTCTTGTTATATTATTTGACTTAGTTTTAGGTTTGAACATTATTGTTGTATAAAGTGTGTGTACTATATCTAGTTGAGGTATAATTAATTTGTTACTATATGCCATTTTTATATATCATTTTTTGCAACACAAATAACATATAAATATACATAATTTAGACTTTAAATTTTAAAATTAAAATTATATGTAAATAAAAATAAAAATAAATAATATGTTGACCTAAAGAATATTGTGTAGATGTCAATAGGAAGTCGAGACATGCTTCTGATAAGTGTTGTTCTGAAGACAATTATTTGCTTTACATTTGCTGCAAGTAAATTATAAAGATCGTTTCTGACATAACTCTTGGATACGTACCTTAAACTCTACTCAAGATGAAAAAAATAAAGAAATGAGATAACTTTTCAATTTGGAAGGAGTTTCTAAAAATGAAGATGTTGCTATTTATAGGCTAGCAATTGAGAAACTTTTCAAAATAAAAAATAAAATCAAATAAATATAAAAATTGAAACATTTGTCAAATTTAACTCAATTGAGTTGCTACTTGACCAAAATCAAATATAACTTACTCAAATTGAAGAAACTACAATTTTAATTTTCATATATGTTAAATTTATATATGAAACATTATCTAATTTGAAGTTTCAATCTAATTTGAAAGTTTTTAACCATGAATTTAATTTATATAATTAATTTCATTTGCTTATATTTCAATATTCAATTATTTACTCTCGTTCAGTATAAATATCCAACCATTTGAATTTTATTTACATATATATTTTAGTTTTTTTTTTTTTTTTTAAAAAGAAACATAAATAAGGAAATAGAAAACATAAACGTTTTTTTTAAGGAAAAACAAAACGTTATAAATGGAGGTCTAAATGTAAAAAATGTGTCCTACAGAGGAGACAATTTTATGATAAAAGACACTCGTTGATGAAATAGCTCAAACATGTATTCTATTAACAGTCTAATTTTGGCTGTTTGTAGAAATTAAATAATAATGAAAATTGCAATTAAATATTAAATACCAATTGACAAATTATTTAACTAAAAGTTTAACTAAACTAATTAATTAAAATTAACTTAATTTAACGATAATTTATCGATAATTAATATGATGGTGGAGGTTAGGGTTCAATACCTCAAAAAAAAAAAAAAAAAAAAAAAAAAACACACCAAATAAAGCTATTTTCTTATAATATCATCCTTTCTTATTAGAAAAGTTCAATTTTTTAATAATAAAATTTGAATAAAGATTGGTCTTAAATTCTATATCTTTTTCAGGTGTTTAGGTGGGAAGGAAAACAAAATAATAAATTTACTAATATGGTTTTCTTTTTAATGTTGACTTATTAATTTAAAATTAAACTATGACCATATTTAACTTAGCATTTTATATAAACATGTGAAATTTGAATATTATATATACTCTATATTTTTTAAAAAAAAGCATAGTTTCTATTATAAATATTATGATAATAGATGTTCATTAGATGTTCGTGGTTAGTGTCCATTGACCATGTGTCATACTTCAATTTCCGCAAGTGTTGTCTATGTGTCTCAACATTATATACTATTAGTGTCTATGTAATTCACCCATACTTGCGAAAGGAAAATTTTCCAAAATAACCCACAAACCAAAAACTTTTCTACCAATGGCCTCTCCCTAAATACTTCACTAACCTTTTGCCCACACTAGAAGAATTTTGGGCTTTAATGTTGGTTGTCTTTAATGTCGGTTTTAAACCGACATTAAAGGGCTTTAATAACACTGTCTTTAATGTCGGTTGCAACTGACATTAAAGCCCTTTAATGAAATTTGCAACTGACATTAAAGCCTAGAATTTGTCCTTTTTTAAATTCCGTTGCCGAATCCATTTTTTTGGTCAAAAAGTATAACATGACACATCATCATCGAACGTTATGGCTGTGACATATTATTTATGTATGGATTGCAAATCTATTATATTTAATTCACAAATTATGCTATAAAATTATAATTTAAAAGGCCGTGCAATAATTCAGCCCTTGAAACCACAAATTACAAGTAATACAAACATTATGATTTTACAAACATTATGAGTTTACTGTCCCTCTCCACTTGGTAAATATGGATCCCTTCATAATTCTTCTTGAACAGACCCCCCTAGCTTCAGCAGTGTTTGGTTATAGGCATCTTTGTCTGACCACTGTTGTTCAAAGGATCACAAACAAAAAAAGTTTAAGACAAAGGATTGAAAATAAAAATGTGATCAGAATTCATATTCAACTAACCGTGTTTATTGGGAATGTGTATAAATGGTACATTCAAGGTAAAATTCTTTACTAGAGTTCCCCAAAAAAAAGCATAAAGAGGTTGCGATACTAAATCTTTACTCCTTTGTTGCACCTACAAAACAAGAAAACTCAATAGTTGAATAAATGAGAGAATCTTCTTTTTAAAACTGTGAGTCATCAAGTAAAACTTATTAAAAATGTATGTCAAACATTCTTTTAGTGTATTTAATTAGCATAATGCACATGTTCTCAAGCTAATCAATCGTTTAGTTCCTGCATCTATCATTTAGCTCCAGCGGCCCATCATGTAGCTCAATTGTATAGTAAACGATCTCGCGCATAGGCTATCGTTTAGCCACCGCGCCCATCGTTTAATACTGAATATCGTCTAACGCATTCGCCTATCGCTTAGTATTCCCCCTATCGTGTAGCCCGTCTACTGATTGTCTAGCGCAGCACGGCTATCGTTTAGTGTTCATGCCCATTGTGTAGCGCCATCATGTAGCTATCGCTTACTGCCCGCACATCTGCTATATGATCGTCCAATGCCCACCTACATGATCGACGATCGTCCAGTGCCCGTCTACATGATCGTCTAGTGCATCGCTTAGCTCCGTGCATTTATTATACGATCGTCTACCTCATCGTTTAGCTCCCTGCATTTCTACACGATTGTCCAACGCCCCCCTACACGATCGCCTACCTCATCGTGTAGCACTACCCATTTGCTACACAATCATCTACCCAATGCCTTGCACTCAACATTTCACTTTCACTGCTCTTGCTCACGCATACCCAATGCAGGAGAAACTCTTGGCAACGCCTCTTGCCAATACTTCAACAAATGTATCATATACAACAAAACCATTAATCAAATCGAATTTCAAAGGCCATAGAAACATAAAAAGTAGGCCCAAATCTAGGAGCAGAGAGATATATTGAAGTGAAACCGCAGCTGACTTTCATTGAGACATTTACACAAACAGTTGAGAGGCGTAACATAAGAACAAAAATTGCTGTGAGTTTAAGAGAGGAAAGAGAAGAAGTGCATATTGATCTGGACAAACAACGAATGGCGAACTTCAGATTGAACGATGAACTGCTGCACGTGGATCCGGGCGACATCAAATCTGGACTTCGGATCTGGGCGACTGGGTGCAGCGGCGCGGGTTGCACGCCGAACAGACCTACACGGAAGCCAGATCTACACCACGACATACCTGCACGGGTTGCACGGCGATGCGGGTTACACTACCCATTGGCAAGGGTTTGGAAGAGAGAAGTGAGAAAGAAGAGGGTCTGAAGAGGGAAGTGTGAGAATGAAAGGAAAAAGAAAATAGAGGAGAGTGAAGAGGGAAAAATGAAAAAAATGGGGGAAAATAGAAAATAGGGGGAGAGTAAAGAGGAAAAAATTAAGCGGGTCTTTAATGCCGGTTTAAAACCGACATTAAAGGTACCCCTACAATATTGGTTTAAAACCGACATTAAAGATCCGCTTTAAAAAAAAATAAACAAAACTGACATTATACATCCGATTTCACTTTTTTCAACCGATATTAAAGCTCAAAATTCTTGTAGTGCCATGCGAAATTCCAAAATTACCCCCAATTTTAAAAAGCCTTTGGTACAAAGTCTTCCATCTTCTTCCTTCAACCATTTCTCAAGTATTCAATATGTATACAATGCAACACCAACATTCCACCGAAGAATTTATTCCCAACTAATATTCTACCAATAACAGTTATTCCCAATAATATTCTACCAATTGAAGGTCACTCTCAGTATTCACTTTCTGTCGAACTTCTCATGAAATTCTCCCACTATTCTCTCGGAGTGTTATCTGAGAGTTTCAGTCCAACATCCTTGTCGATCGCTTTCATCGTCAGATCGTATAGTAATATATACACAATCGTTCATTACAATATAAACGATCGTTCATGAATTACTAGATGATCATATAGTAAGTTATAAACAATCATGTAGTAAGTTATAAATGATCGTGTAGTAATTTATAAACGATCATGTAGTAATTTATAAAGGATCGTGTAGTAATTTATAAACAATCGTGTAGTACTGTATAAGCGGTTGTGTAGTATTGTATAAACAATTGTGTAATACTGTATAAACGATCATATAGTACTATATAAACAATCGTTAAAAAATTTATATGATCGCATATACAATACTAAGCAAATACTTATAAATAGTTGGACGATCACTTATCAATTACTAGGCAATTTCTAAAACTTTTATGGGACATTGCTTAAGATTTGCTTATCTCATTGCAGATTAATGACGGCACTTCGCATCTTTGTACGATATAGTGGGATTTGGATGAATCTGGAAGAAATTATGTTAGAGGTCATATGAAAGGTCTGAAAGTCAGAAATGATACTACAATCAGTGAATTAGTAAGTATTATGCACCAACGACTGAATATTGATCCGGATATGTTTGATATACACATCAAATATTGTTACAATTTATTGGTCCCAACTCTCCCGATTAACATAATCGATGATGAAGACCTTAGCTTTTTTTTAGAAGGAAGTGATGCATTCCGAATGTCGTTATTTGTAATAGTTACACCTTAAAAAAGTCATGGAGTGCACATAGACGATATGTACCAACATTGCAATCCAACCCATCAACCCATTTCAACCACTCAAAACTTTGGGTTTGCAACCATTCCAACACGTAATATTCACACCATGTCTTCACTGGATGACCATATTGAGCCATGTAACTTGGGAAGATGACGGAAGTGAAGCTTGGTTTGGTCACAACAGTGAACCCAGATGTACTTCACAGTTTGATACTAAACATGGATATGGACAATCTTCAGGAACAAAAACTTCTCCAACACCTTACATCCATGTTCCAACCTCACCTGTTCCCGTCCCACTAGTTATGATGCATTCCACCATTCCAATCCAACCATTTATAGATATACCCAGACCATTAAAGGACCTTTCGTATGATGACCTCATCACAATATCTCATGAACGTCTGAATGACACGGATATAAAGGTCGGTCAAATTTTCTTTTTGAACTATTATTTGCCAGTTAAATTATTGATGCTCGCAATAAGAAAGAACTTTGACTACCGTGTAAAAACAGTCAACAAAGAATTGCTAAATATCTGATGTTTGGTTGAGGAATGCAAGCGGAGGGTCCGTGCACAAAAAAAAAAAAAAAAAACAAAAAAGAAAGAAAGAAAGAAAGTGATTCCTTCAAAGTTACGAAATATCCCTGCAAACATACATGTTCTTTTGAAATGAGAATGAGTAATCATCGACAAACAAAAAGTTGGATTATTAGATACTTAATCAAGTCCAAATATGAACAAGTTGGTCGAACTATCGCCCGAGGGATATAATTGAAGACATCCGATGAGATTATGGAGTGAACATAAGTTACGAGAGGGCTTATCGCACTAGAGAATATGGATCGGTGTTCGCACGAGGGTCGTCAGAAGGATCATATGCTATTGTTAAACTATGACAGAGATGAAGATGATGAAGAAGACGGTAATGAAGGAATTAAGATTTGCATTGAGCACAAAATATCTTAATATCTCAAGCTAAAATGTAATATAATACAAAGATTAGAAGGGAGATGAAGAACTCTGTGTCAAGGCTGTCGGTGGTGCCATGGTTGAATGGTGGAGATGTCTCTCTCGAGCTCTATCTCCGACGAATGCTCTGATCGTCACTCGGTCTGGGTTGTGGAGATGAAGAATTCTCACTGGAAATCTCTTTCAAGCTCTCATCTGTGATCACAAACTTCTACCTTGAGGTAGAAGCTCAGATGTCTCAAAATGAAGGTCTCAAGGGCTATTTATAGAATTTGGACGCCGACAGCTGTAATGATGAAAGTATGGCTCACTGCTACTTTTGTCGCGGTATGGGCATTGCCACATCGCCTTATCTTGTTGATACTCTCAAGGTATGCGTCCGAGCTGAATTTAGCTGAAGTTATCAATGCGTTCTACCCATCTTGTGATCTTCTATTATAGCTGTCAATCAGTGGCCACAATCTCTATTTGTTCACCGCATTCTCCATGCGTTGGACGCATGCGATTACTGCAACTTCCATGCGTTGGATGCATGGGGTTGCCGTCTGCGTTCGTCTTTTACGGTCGCCTGGCTTCAACGCATGCTTTTTTCTGTTACTACTAATTACAAATGCATGCGTTTGATTCTTGTGATAGCTACAAAAATAGACACTTTGGCACGGAATAACGCATAATATTGGGTCAGTGAGGTTTTAGGTGCTTATCGACGCAAAACTCAATTTTTCACAAATTATAAGTATTATCACTGCGTTTTCTATCTGTTAGCCTTCATAATTCTAAATAAAAAGCTTATAATATCTGGCATTTCTGCTAGTTATCACGCCCCCAAACTTAGAATCATGCTTGTCCTCAAGCATGTGTTACATTCAAGAAATTCTTAACTCACCTTTCGGTGTTCCTTTTGCGATGACCAGCTTTTCAGAATATAATTAACTCGTACCTTTAACCATGGCTGCAATGCTCTCCTCTACTTTGGTTGCTTCTTCAAAGATATCTTTTCTAAGTTGAAATTTGGCAAGCCCTTGCTTAAAAACTTTTTATTCATTCTCCACAACTTTGCGTTCTGCTCATAAGAATGCGTTCGTTTAAAACAATTCAAGCTTATGCGTTTACTTATTCGAATGCGGCGTTGAACCTGGATATGCTCTTCGTTTTGGCTTACCCCCACGTGTGTCATGCGGGCATCCAACTTCGGTTGCGTTCCATATTCAAGTCAACTCATGTCTTGCTTAATTTGGCTTGCGCCAGACAGAGAAGTTACGCTGATGCGTCGATCCTGGCAATTTACCTTCGTTTTGGCTTGCCCCCACAGGTGTCATGCAAACATCTAACTATGGGTAAATGCCTTTCACAACTTAACTCTTATCAACATGGATTTTCCCATTGCGTTGACAGTGGAGTTGTTATTTTCAAAAAAAATTTTTTGAATGAAATGACTGCAATGTGATGAATGCAATTCTCCGAGACCGCTGCCACCCCCCACACTTATAGGGTGGCAGCATTCTCACTGCAAGCTAAAAGAAAACTCAACAGGAATGTGATAAAAAATGCTTGAGCAAAGGTTTGCACATAATAAAACTATAAACTTTCACAATTTGAAGAGGCTATTAAAAGTAAGGGTTGCATTGCGATACTAATTAGAGGACGCGGTGAATTATTTGTACCATTATAGACGCATCGCAAAGAACCGCAGTCAGACAAGGAGAATTCCAAAAGGATAATGCATAAAAGATAACAAGAAAAGAACCTTAAGTAGAAGAATGCATGCGACAATGTGTTGGAGTTCATGCGATTGAAGCCATGCGTCGAAGGATGTGAGGCATTCTTCTTCGTTGTAACTGGCGCACCCGAGGAAAGTTATTATTACACCTACAAGGAGCATATGCACCAGACAACAAGGGAAGCAACCGTATATCCAAAATAACAATAAATAAAAATAATAAACTAAACTAGGAAAGCAATGTAAAAGATAGAGTAGAAGACGTCCCTGGAGAAATTGAAGTGTTTGTCACCGCAAGGAGTCTCCCATACAGAAGATGGCTCTCAATTGCTTGGGTCAAGGGCTTTCCCTGACCTATTGGAGCTTCAAGCAATTGTTGGACGCATGATGGTTGACATGCGTCTAAGACTGCTTCCAGCTCAAGCGACAGATAGCCTTTCTATCTTGGGGTCAATATTTGACTTTCGACGCATCGCCTATACTTCAAATATTATTTGCAGCTTGGTCGCATAATCTACAATATGCCTAAGATTGAAAAGGTGCCATCAAAAACACAAAAACTTCACAAAACATTAGCTGCCAAGTCCCTTGCAACGACGCCAAAAACTTGTTGGGATAATTTAGGGACGCTTTTGTTTTGTTTTATTTTTATCATTTAAGGACGGATGGATTTGAACATGAAATCATGCGTTAGACATAACTGATGCGTTTGCTCCCATGCGTCTGAGGTCATGAGTCGGAATGATGATGCGTTAATCTTAGCATGCAATGATCACGCGTTCCTATCACAAGTTTTCTTACGCTTGCGCCAAGTATAACACAAATGCAAGTTTCTCGGGTAATCCGAAGTCGAACACTGGGACTTGTTACTCAATAATATTTGTGAGGTGATGCGTTTGAGGCGATGAATAAGAATAAAAATAAAGAAAATAAGGTTTAAATGTTTTACACACTATTCCTACTCCTAACTAAACAGATTGAGCAATAGAAGACTTGCAATGAGAATAAGTAGAGACACAACAACCAATAACGCATAGTAATGGTTACTATCTTAAATCACCCTAGTAATCCCAGTTCGTTGCACTAAAGCATCACACCTTTCGGTGGTCAGCTGCATGACTATATCTCTATAGTGCATGGTTGCGTCGAGCATAAGATTATGCCTATCTCTAGGAACAATACGAATCTTGCTTAGTGCGTTCCATCCCTTACCTTCTCAGGCAGTTAGACGCAGCTACTTAACTTATAGACAAGCAATGCACATCCCATAGACAGGCATTGCCACAACCTTTTACCAAGCAAAGAGGATTAACTCAATATACTCGCACAACGCACACCTCTCAGTGGGTTGTTACATGCGTCCTATCTCTAGGCTGCACGATTAAGCATGCGATTGACTTTGATAAATAAATACTGAAGATAAACTATGATAGAGATGAAGATGATGAAGAAGACGATAATGAAGAAATTAAGATTTGCATTGATCACAAAATATCTTAATATCTCAAGCTAAAATGTAATATAATACAGAGATTAGAAGGGAGATGAAGAACTCTATGTCAAGGCTGCCGGTGGTGTCATGGTTAAATGGTGGAGATGTCTCTCTCGAGCTCTATCTCCGGTGAATGCTCCGATCCTCACTCGGTCTAGGTTGTGGAGATGAAGAATTCTCACTGGAAATCTCTTTCAAGCTCTCATCTGTGAACACAAACTTCTGCCTTGAGGCAGAAGCTCGAATGTCTCAAAATGAAGGTCTCAAGGGCTATTTATAGAATTTGGACACTGACAGTTGTAATGATGAAGGTATGGTTCACTGCTGCTTTTATCGCGGTATGGGCATTGTCACATCGCCTTATCTTATTGATACTCCCAAGGNATAAATAAATGCTGAAGATAAACTATGATAAAGATAGAGATGATGAAGAAGACGACAATGAAGGAATGAAGATTTGCATTGATCACAAAATATCTTAATATCTCAAGCTAAAATGTAATACAATACAGAGATTAGAAGGAAGATGAAGGACTCTGCGTCAAGGCTGCCGGTGGTACCATGATTGAATGGTGGAGATGTCTCTCTCGAGCTCTATCTCCGGCGAATGCTCTGATCGTCACTCGGTCTGGGTTGTGGAGATGAAGAATTCTCACTGGAAATCTCTTTCAGGCTCTCATCTGTGATCACAAACTTCTGCCTTGAGATAGAAGCTCGGATGTCTTAAAATGAAGGTCTCAAGGGCTATTTATAGAGTTTGGACGCCGATAACTGTAATGATGAAGATATGGCTCACTGCTGCTTTTATCGCGGTATGGGCATTGTCACATCGCCTTATCTTATTGATACTCCCAAGGTATGCGTCCGAGATGAATTTAGCTGAGGTTATCAACGTGTTCTACCCATCTTGCGATCTTCTATTATGGTTTTCAATCCGTGGTCGCAATCTCTATTTGTTCACCGCATTCTCCATGCATTGTACGCATGCGATTACTGTAACTTCCATGCGTTGGACACATGGGGTTGTCGTCTACGTTCGTCTTTTGCGGTCACCTGGCTTCAGCGCATGCGTTTGTCTGTGATTGCTTATTACAAACGCATGCGTTTGATTCTGCGATAGCTATAAAAATAGATACTTTGGTATGAAATAATGCATAATATTGGGTCAGTAAGGTTTTAGGTGCTTATCGACGCAAAACTCAATTTTTCACAAATTCTAAGTATTATCACTGCGTTTTCTACCTGTTACCCCTCGTAATTCTAAATAAAAGGCTTATAATAACTGGCATTTCTGCCAGTTATTACTTATAGTTTTCTTTGAATGTTTATCCTATAAATGCATGTTTTATTTTACTATTTTTGTTTCCATAAAAATCGAATGTCTAAATGCAAGACGTTCACACGCTTCCACGGGAATTTGATTCTTTTATTTTTATTGATAAATGTATTGATTGTGAAGGCAATTGAATAATGGATTCACCTATATTAAGCTGAAATGGAAATCCAAGCTTATGGTGTGCTTACAAGTATGTTTATAGGGCATTTGTCAGAGGAGTTGTAATGTGTGGCTCTGCCAGTGACCACATACAATTTTCAACAATCCAATCTTTTATTGGAGTCAATTCAAAAAACACAACTTGAAACACACAATACATAGAAGGTGGATATGACTGGATAGATTTTGTCAATAAAAAGACTTGAGCAAACTTCATGATAGGAAAAACCTCTACTTAGAAAAGTTTAATAATATACATCTTCATATTATTACTTTGATATAAATATTGGATATGTCTTCGTGTGAGTAGTTGAAAAGTAAAAATATATAGAGCCATGGAGTATGAACAACTTCCTCTACATGTAGTAGGAAAGGATATTCTCACTTGGCTAAAGAATCATTATTACTATAGTTTAATTCTACTTTTACATTGTATGTGAGTTCATTATCTTTATTTCATTTGTAGGAAAAAAAGTGAAGACCAACTTCAAGAGGTTCCATCAGTAAACTTTCTCAAGGTAAAACTATACTTAATATTTTACTTTCTGGTTGTTTACAAGAGGTTTGAAGACTGGTTTCTTTCTTCTAGGTTGATGGTCTTCCTCCCCTACTAACAAATGAAAGCTTTGATGTGTAATAGTCTTCCCTTACCAAAACAAATGGATGAAACATGGGATGATTTAAATGACTTTGATCTTTTTGAACATTTCAATTCAACGAGTTTTTAGCTTATAACTTTGATGGTTGAAAAAATTCGTACTTGCTTTGTACTTCTTTGTTTTTGTAGGTGGATGGGGTGAGGCTTTGCATATGGTGGACACGACAACTCAGCTTGGCCCTTGAGTTTTGTACTCGTTACTTTAGTTTTCAAAACTTGGTGAATCTTGTATTTTGTCTACTCACTTTGTAGGAATTACTTTGTGACTTTCTTTCATTGTATTGGATACTCCTTAAGTGTGTTATGTAATGAATGAAAAAGTTTCAATTATGAGATGTGTCTTGTTATATTTTAAGTGTCATGATATGATATATATATAATCCATGTGTGTTTTGTAGCTATCATTCAGATTTTGTAAGAAAAAAATACTAATTGGTAATATATGATTGACAATAAAAGACTATAAAAACTTTTAGTAATGTAAAGAAAAGCTATAAAAATCTCATAATAGTGCATAAAAATGACATATAAAAACTTATAATAGCCTCAAGAAATGCTATCACAAAATTATAATAGCTCTTTTTATTAGCTATAGAAACTTATTATAGTTTTGATAATTAATGCTATAATATGTTTCAATAGCAAGATAAATATGCTATATTTTTATGGTCTTTAATAGCATTCAACATAGCTAAAAAAAAGCTATAAAAAGTTAGAACCTTAAAAAGAAAACTATAAAAGATCTATTATAACCTTTTTCATTAGCTTTCATATACGTTATTAGTGATATATTGAAATTTTAAAATTTAAAAATATCTAGTACTTTAGTTTATATATGAGTAATTATATGAAATTTTTTTATAATGGTAGAAACATTTAGGATGTGATTTTTTAATTGGTCAATTTAAAAAAAAAAAAATGCTATCATCACATGCTTTAATTCTACCATAACCGGGAAATAAAGTTTTAAAACTTTTGTGAAAATAAATGTAATAAAAAAATTAGGCTCAATAAATGGGAAAAATTATAAACGTTTTTGATATACCAAGGTTTTCATATATTATAATTAAATAGAATACATCAAAAACTGATTAATAATTAATTTATAGGTTTATTAAAATCACATTAATTTATCTCATACCACATTCTTTAATGAATTTTAGGTAGTATCTTTTGTTTTTAGTATAAATTAGAAAAAATCATATATAGTTCTCTCATTAAAAAAAAAAAAGATAAAATAAGATAAGATAAGATAAGAAAAGAAATCTCTTAAATGACTTTTGAACCATTAAATTTTTTAATTACTTTGTTTGTTTATTAAAAATTATATAGATTCTTATGCTATTTTTTTTTTTTTTTTTTTTTTGTAATATAATAGAACTTTTCAAACCCAATAAAATTAATTTAATAATTTGATTTCATATTCTGCTCAAATTAATTCTAAAGAAAAATTATTTAAATTATTTGTGAATAAAGTAATAAAAATTCTTGTGTTTCATCATTTTAATTCTTAATTACAATTTTTTAATATTTTAATCTATTGTCGACATTTAACTAATTTATTAATAATTATTAAAATTTTCTTCAGGCATAAGATTACATGGTTTTTTTTATTCAAAACAAAAGGAATATAAGCATGTGAGAGATTGATTTATTGCCAACAAGTGATTATCTCAACTGGATTCCGTATGTGTTGAGAACCAAAAGATCCTTGGTTCTAATCCCCCAACCTTATTTGTATACTAAAACAAAAAAAGAGAGATTGATCTATTATTTTTCCAAACAAGAAAATTCAAGATGCTAGCTATACACATTCTTCCGAATAGATAGACCAATGAATTTTTACTTTTTATTTACCAAATATTTAAACAAAATACCTTCAATATAAAAGACCCAAATAAAAAAGAAAAGTAATGGAAAAAAAGAAGAAAGAAAAACCTTAGCTACACAATTGGCTTTTCAAAGAATAGGTAGACAAACACTCTTATTCAAATCCATCAAAGTTGAGGTGCATTATTTGCAACTTGAATCTACCAACCGAAAGGAGTATGCGACTACCCGCAGTGGAAGGATCGTGCCCCAATTTTAATTTTACAAAACTTCTAATTAAACAAAGGACAGAAACTCATATATAACATTCTAATTAAGCATGCATTTTATTGAATACCGAGAGGAAAGAAGGGATGAAGACAATTTATCCTTGAAGACCAAAAATCTTCACGAATCCTCTTCAATCCACGTACAATTCATACCCTTCTCCCCCTCTCACGAACACCCAATAGAAAACAATAAAAATGGACATCATCCAGAGCTCTTCCCCATTGTTCTCAAGGCAGAGAATCACTGAAAGTTTGTGGGCTTCAATAAATTAATTTTGGATGAGGGAGAGGTTTGATTTTTTAGAGCAAAAAATTACAGGGAGACTCCTTTTTCTTTTCTTTTTCACAGGCCTTCAAGAATGTAGGGAGAAGAAGGAAAGGAAAATCTCTTTCTATACGTGAAACCAATTTCACATTGGTTATTAGAGATAATGGGTTGAGGCCTCCTCGATTATAAAATCAAAAGGAATTTTAGTTTTAAAATTAAAAAAATTCAAGTTTTTTTAATTTTAATTAATAATTAATATAAATAGATATATATATGTAAACTAATGTAGTACATATAAATATCATATGTTATATCTAATATAACACATAACCTATAGTTTATATTATATCACATATAATATAACTCATAGTTATTATTCTCTCATTTAACCTATAGTATTTAATATGAATCATATTCATATTAATTTTAACTTATAGTATCTATATGAATCTCATTTACATAATTAATATTTGAATCATATTCAAATATTTGTTTCTCTCAACATACATTATATATTATCTAATTTATATTATAATGTATCACATACATTATATTAATTATATCTTATTTAATTAGTTCCCTTTAATTAATTTGAACAATTCAAATTAATCCAAAGATTAATTCGATTCTCATTAATCCCAATCGAGCTAACAAGGGACCTTATGGGATCTATAAATTGAAGTTCAAATGGTACTTGATTAATTAATTAAACTCTCCAATTAAATTAATTAATCTCCATTAACTAACGGTCTTTCTATTAAAGACCGACAGTTGCACTCTTTACACTATAGATATATTTTTGTGTCCATTGAATATAAGCAATCAATAGTGGATTGACCCTTCACAAATTGCTTGTAAGTATAGCTAGGCCAAAATTACCGTTTTGCTCCTGTAGTTATATCTAACTTCTTAAGTACCACTAATCCCTCTAATGAATAATTAGTTATAATCCAACTATAACCGAACTCCTCTAGGGCCAGGAGAGGGTGTGTCGCAACATTGTTCAAGTCTTAGATTTAGTCTTTAAAGGATAAATTTATCTATTTGCCCTAACAGTAGGGAATGAGTAAATTCCTTCTTGTGTAGTTGCGTTCCCAACTCCAAAATCAGATGAATCTCCAAAATGTTAGAAAAATTGAATCGGTGAATCTGGTCACACTCACTCATGCATATTAAAGGACTGCATTCATAGGCAAGAGTTCACAAGTCACTTAGGATTCAGGTCAAGTCACCTATGGTCATCTTGGTGAAATGTAAGTCTCTTCTAACAACGGTGTTATAAAGAGAGACTATTCATTTCGTGGTTCGATCTTATACAAGCTCTTTGTATAGAATATCCTTGCTCACATGTCTCCACATGAATTATCAGAATCAGATCATTTGTAGCACTTTACAATAATTGTAATAATTATAAAGCGGGCCATATTCATAGTGTCGCTAGGAAAAGGTACCCAGCCTTATCCATCTACTCTTATAATACCCTACTCCTTATAGGATTCCCTTAGAAGTAAAAGTAGCTTATAGTGCAAGCTTTGAAGCTTGGCTAAGTCTCTAAACTATGGAGGAAGAAAACTTTCTAAGTGTTGAAGGCCTAGGAGGTTTGGAGCCAAAATTTTGACTAAGTGTCTAAACTATGCTATGGAAGTAAGAGTTGAGTCTATAGCATGGGAGTAGATGTAGGCTTTGGATGCATAGGAGCTTCATGAATGCATCCTAAAGGGAGATTAGGATAACCTTGGATGTTTAGGGGATGAAGAAAGTTATGTTATGAGGGGAATTGAAGTGAACCATGCGTTGAACCCTAAATGGACGCATAGGAGAACTTCATGGACGCATAGGGAAGGCTTGTGGATGCATATAACACTTGGAAGAAGGGAAATTGGCTAAGTGTTCGAGAACATAGTGTAGGATTATATCAATCGTAGTGGAAGAACAAGGATCATCTAAGCATTCAAATTCACTAATTTTGGCATAGTGTAGGATTATATCAATCGTAGTTAAGTGATGGATAATGGAAAAATCCATTTTTCCATTTAAATGTGTTTTTGTTTTCTTTTTCAATTTTTATCTAAAAATCAAATTTTGATTTAATAAATCTATTTTATTTTAGAAAATGAAAAAAAAAACAATTAATTTCATAAATTAATTAATTAATAAAACTTAATTAATTTAATATCAAATATTAAATTAATTTTTAACACATATCCATCTTTATATATTTAAATCATATTTAAATATATAAATTCTCCTAGACCATTTAATTCTAAAATTAAACATAATTATATCTCATATAATTACTAATTCCCTTAATTCTAATTTGAACATTTCAAATTAATTTATCACGCTATTCTAGAGCTAGTTCGTTACGAGCTAGTAGGGGGACCTCACGGACCTACAAATCATGGGCTCCAATGATCCGAGATTAATTGGCTAAACTCATTAGACCAGATTAATCTCTATTCGTTAACTAATGAGTCATTCCACTAAAGCCCATAGTTGCACTCCCCTCACTGTAGATATATTATGTTCACATGATTTAACCATAATCAGCAAGTCAACCCTTCACAGGTTGTTCGTAATAATGGTTGGGTCAAATATCTGTTTTACCCTCGAGATTACGTCTTATTCCTCAAGCCCCTATTGATCCTCTAATGAACAACTGGTTTGTGATCCAATCACCAAACCAAACTCTCTCAGCCCAGTGAGAGGGTGGGACCCCTTGTTCAAGACCTGGATTCCGTACTTGAGAGAACAACCTTTCTCCTATCCCTAAATCAGGTAGGTGTGAACTCCGTCTTGCACCCTATGTCCCCAGCTATCTATCCAGTCTTACCCCTGAAATAGGAGTCTTATTGAGCCGGCGCTGTTGAGCCAACCCTCAACTATGCAAATCTAAGGGCAATCCTGAATAAACGGGAGTTCATAGTTAACTCAGGATTAAGATCGAGTTACCTAGGTCATCTAGGTGAAATAGTCAGTCTTAAACAGTAAACAACGTTATAAAGTAAGAGTGACTTATTTCTTGGTTCAAATCTTATGCAAACTCATTGCATAGGACGCCCCCACTTTTCATGTCATAACATGTACGAATTAGGATCACATTGTATGTAGCACTTTACAACTCTTTGTAACAACTACAGAGTAGGCCGCATCCAATGGTGTTACCAGAATAAGGTACCCAGCCTCATTCATGTACCATAGATCATTTTGAATATTTACTCGAACCCGATCCACTCTTATGTCTCCACATAAAGTTCAAGTACTCATACAATAATCATGGGTCTTAGTTAATTGGATTTAGACTTTCATACAATTTATGAGATCATAACAAGTATAATAGAAAATGTTTATCATTTTACAAACTGTGAGTTTTTAGGACATGAAACCTAACACATAGGGCATCACAAGAGGAGAAACCCTAAAAAGAAAGAGTTGAATGCATAGGTGGAGCCTTGGGAGCAACAAAAGCCATGTGGATGCATGCTTTGAGAGAAAATGACTTTCTTTGTGGTTAGAACATGGACTATGCGTTGAAGAGGAAAAAGGAAGCTAAGAAAGAAGAAACAAAGAGAATGATTGGCGCATAGAGAGGTGAAGGGCGCATGGGAGGACTTATACATTCCAGTAGGACTTTAAAAAGAGCAAGATGGAAATATAGGGCAAATCCTTGGGAGAGAGTTACTACAAGGAAGCCCAAAAACCCTAGGTAAACACATACTAAAGGAACTTAGATGCATGCCTTGGATGCAAACCCTAATTATGAGACTATGGGATGAGTTAGAGGCTAAGTTGAGGAATCATACATCCAAACTTATGTGAGCATGTGTTAGGAATAGCATCTAAGTAAACACATACCAAATATTTAAGATAGTTGGTATCAGAGCCAGGTTCAACTTATCACACCCGTCAAAGATTACCCTCTTAATCCAGAAAAGAATGTGACGACAACAGTTACTAACCCTTTGTGACTCTTACTGCCTAATTAACATCCTTAACCTACTTAGAAAATCTTGGAAATACATACTCAACATTCAATGTGCTAATAGAACCTAAAACAGCTTCAACAACACCTAAGGTTTAACAAACAACATAATTACAACATATATATAAAAATAAAGTTCAGTGGGTCCCAACACTTATCACTAGTCCCTAACATGAACGCACATACGTATAAACATTTACATGTAAACACCTAAAACTTCTCTGAAACTTGAGCTTTAACTAGAGTCCTAGAGTGGCAGAGCAGCAGTGCAGTTAACTAGCCCAATGAATGAGTTACTAGCCCAATGAGTGACCCATTAAACATAAACATCATGCTTTAATCTAAAGACTGCAAAGCAAACTCATACTCAAAACTTTAAAACATGAAACTACTAGAAAACAGTAAACATTTGTATCCTTAGTTGGGAGAGAACCCTTTTTCTCAATCCTTCAACGCCAATCCTTAGTTGGTGTGAAAGTAATCTCAATACTACCAATGTAAACTCTACCTATGTGCACATGGTAATAACTAAATACCGTCATACCTTAGGTACTACTACCTAGATACCTTCTCATAGTCCTTCAGTATCGACTCAACATATACATCATAAAAACTTAGTCATTGAAGCATGTATACTTGGAAGCTTAATAACATGAAACATGAGCTTTAACATCATTATCATATAAACTTAAACTTCAAACATATGTTTGTGATCATAAAGCACATAAATGCTTAAAACATGCTTCCATAAACTTCCTTTTAAACTATAATGCATTAATAGCCCTTTAAAACTTAGTTTACTTGGAAACTATCTTAAACATTCTTTTAAGATAAGCAAGCATGAGTTTAAACTTTTAAGTAAAGCACGGGTTACTAAAACATTTAGAAAACTCTTAGTTTTGTCACTCAAATCCTTGAGCGTTCCTCCTATGGTTGATAAGCTTTACTTATTGATGTTAACCCTATGGACAAGAATAACATGTTTAGCCAAAGCCATTAGTCTCCTTGTGAGACTATCTTTCATAAAGAGCTTAACATTTAACTTTGAACATCACATTTTAGCTCAATGCATACCTTCCTTATGCATTCAACACTTAGAATTTTCTTGAGTTATGATTCTAGGTGATAACTTGTAGAAATACAAGTTATTATCTTTCAAAAGTTGGAACAATTAGGACTTTTAATGATAAAATCTCATCAATCTTAGAGAAAACGCATGGAATTACTCAAACACTACTAAACTTTTACAAAAGAATGTTTATTGCTAAAAGTTGTGCCACTAACGCATATTATCATAGGATTTCAACGAAGATTCTAAGTGTCGCAGGCGAAACTAATGCATGGACATGCGTCAGAGGGATTTTAACGTAGCAAAGGTTCATTGACTTAGGCTGTTTGTGTCAAATCACCACTAGCAAGCATGGCCAACTGACTAGCGGCGTCTGAAAAGTGACTGAGTGTCAGGCGGTTGACTAGGGTATGGAATTTAATGTTGCCTCATCATTAAGGTGGTGAAGAGCAATGCCTATGCAACCATAAGACAATCCATGCGCCCATCGCTTGCCTAATGCGCTCGCCCAGCCACGCGCCAATGCACACTCTATGTGGCCTTTGCGCCTAGTGCCTTGCACGCACACTTACACCTCCTCTCATGCACAATCAAGTGCCCTTACCCACGCAATGCCTTGCGTCAACTAGCCCTCGTGCCCCCACTCACCGGTGCCTCTGCCTGGCTGTTCATGCTGCTTGCTTGTTCATCCTAAGTAACTGCCTACTTATTCAAACCAAAATTCTAGATTGAACTTTGAGCTCGAATAACTTATTTCCCAGACTATATCTTGGAAAATTTCCTTTTACGAACTTGTTTGAAAATGTCTTAGCTTGCTTACCTTAAAATTTGAGCTCTAAAACCCTCTTGGTTTGTTCGAAAATCTCCAATCTTCACCACTGGCCCAGATTCAACCGAGAGTCTGACCTTCTTGGCAGACATGTTTCATTTGTTGGGAATGGTTTCCTAAATCTTCGGATAGTCCCGTAGTTTGTAAACATTCTGTAAACATATTGTTATTAATAAAATAAGTGTTATTTTATAAGTATTTACTCAATCCAATAAACTAATATCCATGGTTATTTTATGTAACTTATGCATGTATGTGGAGACATAAAAGTGGATTATGCCTTAAATAATAACCTAAATGGTCTGTAGTAGATGGATAAAGGAGAGATACATTATCTTGGTGACATTACGGATGCAACCCGCTTTATAGATGTTACAAGTGTTGTAAAGTGCTTCAAATGATCTGATCCAAATCATTCATATGGAAACGCGAGCAGAGGTATCCTATACAAAGAGTTTATATAAGACCGGACCACGAAATGATTTCTCTTTATATAACGCCATTGATAATAACAACTTACATTTCACTAGGATGACCATAGGTGACATGACTTTAATCCTGAGTGAGTTGGAAAGTCCTACCTATGAGGGCGGTCCTTTAATTTGTATGGGTGAGAGTGGCCAGATTCCCAACTCAACAAGCCTACCATTTTGGGGATTCATCTGATTGGAGAGGTTAGAACTCAGCTACACAAAACGGAATTCACTCCTTCCTCGAAGCAAGGGTAAATAGATAAATTGCTCCCTTAAGGGCTAATTTCGGGTCTTGAATATAGTGGCCACGTCCTCTCTTGGAAAGAGAGGACTCAGTCATAGTGGGACTATGACTTATTGTTCATTAGATGAATCAGTGGTACTTAAGAAGTTAGATGTAACTAAAGGGCAAAACGGTAAATTGACCCAACTGTACTTACGAACAATTTGTGAAGGGTTATCGCACTGTTGATTAGTTATATGGACATAGAAATATATCTGTAGTGCAAAAAGTGCAGCTGTCGGTCTTTAGTGGAGTACCCGACAGTTAACGGATGGTGGATATCGTGATTAAAGAGTTTTGTCAGCTATTCACGTACCGTTGGAGCTTCAAGCTACAAGTCCATAAGGTCCCCTTGGTAGTTCAATGAGTTCAAGTTGAGAATCAGATTTTGGGTTAGTTTGAAGTGTTCAAATTAACAAGAGAAAAATTGATTATTTATGATATAATTAAATTGATTCAATTATATGTGATATAATTGATATGATGTATTTGATACATTATTTGATTGGTGGAATTAATATAAATATGATTTATATTAAATTCTATAAAATAGAAAAAGAATTATGGTTTATATGTTGCATATGATGCAATATTAAAACTATAGGTTATAAATATAATATGATAAGTTAGTTATTATTTTTATTTATAATATATTAATTATGCGATAATTAATTATTCTTTTTCTTAATAATTGACTTGTGTGAGCGGTTATTTGCGGTTTATGGTAACTGTGAGATAAAAAAGAAAATAGTTTTCCAAATCTTCAGATCATTCATTCTAATCGTCTCACAAAAGAAAAACTATCGAGAAAAAAAGTTTTACTAAATGATAGTATTACACAGCCTAAATGATCAAGTGTCGAGTATTCTATACGATAGTTACTCGTTACTACACGATTGAGTATTAAGTCTATATGATAGACTTCCTTCTTCTGTCACATACTCGATCGTCTACTCGATTGTTTACCTTCTCCATTCCTCTATCCAAAGTCATACAAAGCCCACAACTCTTGGATTCTCACACCGATAATACAAAGGTAACTCTTGTGGTGTTGTTATTGTTTTGTTCGAGGGTCAAAGATCGAGTTATACTCAATTGTGATCGAGGTTCATCCAGTTGCTTGTTGAGATCGAGTTATGATCATTGTGTTCGAGTTCCTACTGTTGGACGCGTTACTGAACAATCGAGGGATACTTGAAGAAAGGGTTCTTCTAAGGTATTGCATACTCGATCCCTTATTTGTTCTTTAAGAAGCATGCTGTAATTTATTCATTATGCATAATCTGTTTTTCTTGACTGTAAATGTTTGTGTTCTTTCTTAATAGAATTTGGAACGATCCGTTTCTACTCATTGGTTCTCTATTTTAGAGTTCCTTCAATTGGTATCAGAGTCAGGTTGTTCTGATATTCCAAATTTCGTTTTTGTATTGAACTTCTCTTACAATCTTAGTGGGTTTTAAGTAGTCTACAATGTGTTTAAAAGTTAAATGTGTTGACGGATGTTTACAGTATGATTGCCTCCGTTTAAAGCTTTCTTTACATTTCAAATGTTAATTTGTAAGGGCCTCTGCGTTTTTGGGCATAATTAAAAGCAATTGAGTTTGTATTCAAGTTTTTATTTTTGTTTGAGTCGTTCATGATGAAGCTTCAAAGATGCATGAAGATGTTGTTCACTTCGAGGAAGAAGACGAAGGTTGGTCACATCGTGTAGCCCAGGCTAAATGATCATGTAGAAAAGTTCTACTCGATCGTGTAGTATTTACTAAACGATCGCATGGCTGATGCTAAACGATCGAGTAAAGAGTTCACTCGATCATGTTGCATTGGCTACTCAATCACATAGATGCTTGGGGTAAACGATCGCATAAAGTATATGATACTCGACGCATGGCACATGCACTCAACGATCGCGTAGGCCAGCATGCTTCATCGCATAGTCACTGGCTACTCGATCACTCGGTATAAGATACTCGACGCTTGCTCCTCGATCGTCTAGACGATCATGTTCGCATAGTTGTCGTCTACTCGATCATTTAGGCATGGCTCGATGTGCGTTGCACGATCACATGGCCTTCATGCTTTATCGCATAGTCAAAGGCACTCGATCCATGCTACATGATCATTTATACTCGATCAGCATTTCTCGACGATCATAAGGAGCTGTTGCACGATTAAGGGACGAGGATTCGCCCGGGCAATTCAAGACTTGGTTCGCTTATTTGAACCGGTTGACTCAATGTTCTTTGTAATAGTTAACTTTTATTTTCGGTTTTCAGGCTAATTATCCCAGTCCATCAACTTTTATTTAATGCACATGAGATGTATATTTGTTTATATGCCATATTGTATGAGATATAGATTTAAAACCCACCATATGTTATGCATTTTATTCATGCATCATCTTTATATTATAAGAGTTATAATATAGTAGTTTGTGAGATTAAATTATCTTAAAGAATGCTCATGTATCATATAATATAAGAGTTATAATATATACATGCATGAAGCATATCCATGCATCATCTTTATATTATAAGTGTTATAGTATAAGGTTGTGTGAGGGCATGTATGTTATATATGCCCTCACACAACCTTATACTATAAAGTAGTAAGAATGAACATTACATGAAGCATGATACTTAGGTTTATTTATAAGAGTTATAAACACCTTGTGGATGTCTAGCTTAGCAATGTGGTTGATTTTGATTGTTTCATTTTTTTATAAGTGTTATAATTAATGAAATTAGAATTAAAATCAATAAGAAAGAGTTGCATGCAAACTTAGGCTTTAATCATGTTTTAAAAGAGTTTTAAAATTTTGATTGAGATAGACTTAAGATGACGGTTATAATGAGATTAGAAACCTAAGTTTAATCTTTTAAATCAGTTTAATAGGATTAAATTGATTTGAATAAAAGATTAAATTTGTAATAAATTTATTTATAAGAGACCTTCGGTCTAAGGCGGGTTCTTGCTAAGCTGGGGTATTTAAGCTAGCGGAAACGGAACACCCCTAACTGGGAACCTACTCAGAAAGGTGAATTAGATAGATTTGCTACAAGCATGCAACAATTGATCATAGTTCGTTAAAGTGTTGAATAAATGTTGATAAAAAGTTGTTTAATTTCCAAAGTAAGTATTACTTTTGGGCATACCTATATAGTCACTTAGTAAAAATAATTAGCCGTATTTTTTCTAAGTAAACTAAATCCTAGGTTGCTAAAATACACAGTGAGAGGAAAAGATATATGTGATATGTCGATTTCACTCACGTTTCTCCCTTAATGTTCACATCGTGAGATTCATGCTTGGCCTTGTGGCGCCTTGGGAGCATCCCCCTTCGGATGGTGTTTGCATGAGTCAATATCAAGGTGAATGGAGAGAGTATTTATAGTAAGTGGGAGAAGGATGTGTGTCAACATGTCTTGCGGTCTCCTTCATTGGTTTGCATTATGAGACCTTCTTACATGGCCTCGGGGCGCTCTGGGAGCGTCCCCCTTCGGATGGTTTATGAAGTTGGTAAATATCAAGGCAAACTCCAGAAATGGATAGGGTCACTTTAGTTTTTGCTCCAATCGATTTTTTCCCCTCGAATTGGCTGCTTGGACAGAACTTTAGGATCTAAAATGAAGGGTCACACTTACGGGAAATTGTTAAGCAAATTAATGATTTCTTGACCAAATCAATGATGGCTAGTCGTTATAGGAACAAGAGTTTTTATGGTGTAATGATTGGTTGAGAGTGTTTCAATTCAGAGGAGTGATAAATTGACTACCCTTCGGTGGCATTTGTTCTAAACCACTGAAGTGTCATTGCAAAACTAGATGTGTTATGGGATTCATTTAGATTTTGCTATACCTGATTGGATTTGATTTTAAAGAGTAATTGCTACAATCTAACGTGAATCAATATGTTTGTTTTTTTAGCAACATGTCAATGCTTGATTTTCCGTTAGTCGCCTTTTCTACTTTGACCGATTACATACGTCGGAAATAGTCTATTAAAACATATTTCATGGCAAACAACCTCGATTTTTTCATGTTTGAGGGGTGTCCTCAAGTTTCAAATCCTGTTGCACTGCGAATTGTTCGTAATGCATATGAGGTGTGGATGAAGGCTAATTCTAAGGCCCGACTTCACATTTTGGTAAGAATACCTGATGCATTGGCCAAAAGGGTTGAGAACATGATCATTTCACCTGAGATCATGGACTCGTTGCAAAAATTATTTGAACGTAAGTTCTCACTTTTTGAGAAAAATGGGATTGATGACAATAAAACTCGTGGTGTTAGTTCCCAAGATAATCTCCAGTCTTTCTTGAATGTCAAGGGACTAACACAGAAAGAAATTGTTGCCGATTCTGATGAAGTTCATCAACGAGAATTGTTCTCTGAAATGGAACTTGGAGTTTATAATCGAGGTTCTGATACTGATTCCACTACTCTCCAAAAAAGGAAGAAATCTGAAGACGATAAATGTGATTTGTTTGTCTTGGAGACGTGTTTGGTAGAGAATGATAATTCTGCCTGGATACTTGATTCAGGTGCTACTAACCACGTATGTTCTTCTCATCAAGAATTTGGTTTCTGGAAAATGTTGACTGGAGAGTTAACTCTTAGAGTCGATACTGGTGAGGCCATTTCATCTGTTGCTCTAGGTAGGCTTAAGTTATTTTTGGACAAGAAACATTATCTATTACTGGATAATGTTTATGTAGTTCCTCATATCAAGAGGAACTTAATTTTAGTTTCTTGTCTGATTAAACAAAGTTATTCCATCTTCTTTTCTGAGAATAAAGTGTTTATTTTTTGGAATGATATGGAGATTGGTTTTGGTACAATGGAAAATAACTTGTATGTACTAAGGTCGTTAGTCATAAAAGCCTTACTTAATACTGAAATGTTCAAAACAACAACAACTGTAAAAAGAATAATAGTTTCTCCTAAAGAAAATTCCTATCGTTGGAATCTAAGGTTAGGTCACATCAATCTCAATAGGATCGAGAAGTTGGTGAAATGTGCACTTCTAAATAGTTTTGAAGAAAACTCTATGCCAGTATGTGAATCTTACCTTGAAGGCGAAATGACCAAATGACCTTTTACTAGAAAAGGTTATAGAGCCAAGGAAACCTTGGAGTTGATACATTCAAACCTCTGTGGTTTGATGAGTGTAAGAGCTCGAGGTGGGTATGAATATTTCATCTCTTTCATAGATGATCATTCTAGATATGGGTATCTAATGCAACATAAGTCTAACGCTCTTGAAAAGTTCAAGGAGTATAAGACTGAAGTTGGAAACTTAATAGGTAAAAAGATAAAAACATTACGATCTGATTATGGTGGAGAGTATATGGACTTAGAATTCTAGAACTATATGATAGAACATGGAATCACATCTCAACTCTCAGCCCCAGAGGTTTAGTCATAGTAGGACTATGATCTATTGTTCATTAGAGGAATCAGTGGTACTTAAGGAGTGAGATGTAACTATAGAGGCAAAACGGTATTTCGGCCCATCTGTACTTACGAGCAATTTGTGAAGGGTCCTCGTACTGTTGATTGGTTATATCCAATGGACACAGAAATATATCTGTAGTGCGAAGAATGCAGTTGTCGGTTTTTAGTGGAGTGTCCGACAGTTAACGAATGGTGGATAATGTAATTAAAGAGTTTGATTAATTATTCACGTACTGTTGGAGCTTCAAGCTATAGGTCCATAAAGTCTCCTTGATAGCTCAAAAGGATTTAGTTGAGAATCAGTTTTTGGGTTAATTTGAAATGTTCAAATTAATAAGAGGAAATTTATTTATATATGATATAATTAAATTGATTCAATTATATATGATATAATTGTTATAGTGTATTTGATACATTATAGTTTAATTGGAGGAATAAATATTTGAAGAAGATTCAAATAGTTGTTTAATTTAATATAAATATCATAAAATAGAGAAAAAGAACTATAGTTTTTTTTTTTTTTTTTTTTTGTATGAGATGCAATATTAAAACTATAGGATATAAATATAATATGATAAGTTGGTTATCATATTTATTTGATAGGATATACTAGCATGCAATGGAAGCAAATTGAATCAATAAGCACTCCAATTACATTTAATTTGAGTTTTAAAGCATGCACTTTCAGAAAAACACAAGTGGGTTTCATGTTACATACCTCTTGATGAATTCTTCAAATTCTAAGCTGCCCTTCCCTCCAATTCAGCTCCAAATCAACCGTGAACCACCAGTAGATCTTTTCTACTATTCTGAGCCTTGAATTTGAGTGGTGGAACACGAATTTGAGTGAACTTGTGAAGGTTTTTCTGGGTTTGACAGGAAGAAGATGGAGAGTTGCAGAAAACTATTTTTTCTGCAGCCTCTCTACTCTATCTAAATAATTGGGAAGGTTTTATTGATCTTCTACATGCAGATTATCAATAACTTGGTCAAATGCCACTTCCAAGTCTTCAAGAATGTGGGATTTGTAGGTGTTTAATGTGGAAACATCTCTTACTTCAAAGAAGTGGGGTGTTTCTGAAGGAAATCGAATCTGAGATTTCCATGAGCAGTAGAACAAGACTATTCCAAATTAAATCATGAATGAACATATATTTATAGTCGACTTCAATACAAACGGTTATACAATTCATACAGAGAAATTACAGCATGAATAAACTCAAATGAACAGAGATCAAACTCTACGCACATATGAGGATGCGTCTCCACGTTCCGTTGCATAACTCTGATCGATAATAGCAACCACGAGCGCTCGATCTACACGACCGCAACAAATATGTGAAGCCTATTTAGCCCATGTGACGGTTTATGGGATGAGAAACTGAAACCTGAGGGTGTACCAGTTGTACAAGAGTTCCTGGATGTTTTCCCTGAAAAGTTATCAGATTTACAACCTGACAGGGAAGTTGAGTTTACTATCGATTTAATTCTAGATACAACATCTATTTTTCAGGTTGGTGCCAGAGGAACTTAAGAAGTTGAAAGTTCAGTTACAGGAATTAATAAATAAGGGTTACATCAGATCTAGTGTGTCACTTTGGGAAGCACCAATCTTCTATCAAGAAGAAAGACGATACTCTCAGTTATGTATAGATTATAGGCAGTTGGACAAGGTGACAATCAGGAACAAGTACCCATTGCCTAGTATAGGTGATCTCTTTGATCAGTTAAAAGGAACGACGATTTTCTCTAAAATAGATTTGAGATCAGGTTACCATCAGTTGAAGGTAGAGGCGGATGTTCCAAAAACTGCATTCAGGACGAGGTATGGACATTACGAGTTCCTAGTAATGCCATTTGGACTAACGAATGCCCCTGTAGTATTTATGGACTTGATAAATAGGATATTTCATCCCTACTCGGATTAGTTCATGATAATCTTCATTGAAGACATATTGGTGTATTCAAGCAGTAGGGAAGATTACAGGAACCATTTGAGGATAGTTTTGCAGACGCTGCGAGAGAAACAGTTGTATGCCACGTTCAGCAAATGTGATTTCTGGTGAGACCAGGTTGTATTTCTTGGTCATATGGTTCTAGCAGCAGGAGTGAGTGACTTTAAATGCTTTAAATGTTTTAAGTAAATTGCTAAAGCTTATGAATGTTTAACAATGCATGTTTACTGAAAGCTATTTATGAAACTATTCTCAAGCAATGCATCTCACATTAATGTTATATTTATGCCATGCTTTTCAATGACCATGAGGATGTGTTAGTATAGAATGCTTTTGGGCAACTAAGTCGTTGAAAGATGAGAATATGCAAGTTGAGTGTGAGTGGCTCAGTATTGAAGTACATGGAGAAGGTATTGAAGCTCAGTCTTAGAAATTGAATAGTTCGATACTAAAGGACATGGAGAAGGTATCTGAGCAATAGTACCTAAGGCATGACGATACTCAAACTAGAATCACATGACGAAAGAAAAGTTGTTATTGGTAGTGTCGAGATCACTCCACACTAACTATGGATTGACGTTGAGGAATTGAGTAAAGGCTCTCTCTCAACTAAGGATGCAAATTATGTTTTAGGAAGTGAACAAAAGGGGTTCCTTCCCGGTTAAGTAGTAACGCAGTAAAGAATGATAAGGAGTGAGAAGAACGACCACTCTAGACTAATAGAGTAAGGCATAGTCTAGCAAGATAAGAAAAGTACTATGTGATGTTTGATTTGTCAACAAGTGAAACCTAGAAGGCAGAGACCGGTAGGATTACTCAATCCACTACTGGTACCTAAGTGGAAGTCGGGAGCCACGCAGGTAAACATACACTTTTCACTAGAAATAGAATGTATAGCAAGTTTGTTCAGAGGTTAATGGCAAACGTGAAGTCTATTCTAGTGAATTCAGAGGAAAAAGTGTAATCTAGAGAAAGTCCTAGTCAGACTAACCCTAAGAGGAGGAAAAAGATGAGTAACAGTGAGCTCGAAATGTACCAGGGGTACGTTGAATATAAAAATAAGGAACAAAATGGTCAGCAGAAGACAAAAAGGAAAAGGTCCAGATCTGCTGATATCCAGGTAATAGCTCGAAGTTTGAATTGTGACTGAGCTAGGGACTAGTACAGTTGAGAAAACCTTATGTATATAGTATGGTAAGTCATAGTTGGGAAATGTTATAGTAAAAAAAATGTCTTCTCCCAAGTATGGATAGAAAGGACATTCTAAGAAGAGTGTCCTTGGTTAGGTTGAGAAGTCTAGTTAACCTAAATATTGATTTCACAGCTTGCAATTAATTCAAAGGTATGATAACTGGAAAAGAATATTCCAGTGGTATTGTTGGGAAATGGAAAAGGACCACCCTAGTAATAAATGAGTACTATGAGTCAATGGAGAATGGATGAGTCACCAGAGGATGTGACAAATACAGTGAACCATGATGATCAAGTTGTTCATACCTACTGGTATTATTTAATATGAACAAAGTTAATATCAGAGTAGCGCAGCGAAAGCGTAGTAAAAAAAATAGAGAAAAGAAGAAAGAAAAGAAGAAGGTTGTAAAATTTATGACCAAAGGATGTTATGAAACTCTAGTTATAAATAAGTCCGAGCAAATTTCGAGGACCAAATTTCTTTTAAGGGGGAGGTGAATGTAAGTCCCGAACTCTAAGTTTCCTAGATAAGCATGTTAGCCAAAGGAATGTTATATTAAATATCTAATAAGTGAAAATCCATGTTATTTATAGGAGTTGTGGAGAAAGGAAAAGGAAAACATATTAAATAGGGAATATCACTTGTTGGTTTGGCTAGAGGCACTACATATAGGGTGACATGGCGGGTAATCCTTGAACTCGGGAGGCGACAGGAAGATTAAAAAGCAAAGGAACTTCGAAAGTTTGGTTTTGGCAATCTACATGAGCAAATTTAGTAAAATCGGTGCCATTTGAAAGCTGGGAGAATCTAGTTTTCTAGGTTGTCTTGCCGGAAAAAGATTGCAAGAGAAGAAGAACAAAAAGTGAGGAATTTGCAGAAGAGGTAGAATCTTGGATTAATCAGGGCCCGAAGTGAAGATTGGAAGCTTCAGGCCAAATCATAAGGAGTTTTGGGCTGAAATTTTAAGGTATTTTGCCAAGATATCTAAGGAATTTAACTAGGAATTATGTCCTTTCAGGCCAAGCAGAGCTAAGAGAGGCATATAACCCGCTAAGAGCCCCGACAAGCTGTGAGTGATTATGCGATGATTTAATGTTTTAATGATTTAAAAACTACTATTTCTTTGAAGTTATTTCTTATGCTAAGTGTTTAAATGAAGTGCTAAGCAACGTATGTTTGAAGCTATTTCTCATGCTAAGTAAAGCATGTTTTCCATGGAAATTGACATGATCTAAGCATGTTATCTTGTCCAAATACTTTCAGTATGTTTTAGTAACTCCATTTTCATGATGAACTAGTATGATGATTTGAGCACTAAACCTTAGTGTTCAAACTAAATGGTTATGACTAGTTATATGACAGATACTGAAGGACAATGAGAAGGTATCCTAAGGATACTGAAGGACAATGAGAAGGTATCCTGGTCAAGTACCTAAGGTATGACGGTACTCAGTTATATGCACGTGCATGTAAGTAACACGACGTCGAGGGATTGAGCAAGGTTATTTTCATGCTAAATTTTATGTGATTCCAAACAACTTATTTCTATGATTGAAAGCATGATCAACGCATGATGTTTACTAGTGTATGAGTTTTCCAAGTATGTTTTCCATGTCTAACGCATGCTTATGGTTTTTACAAGCTAGTTCAATATGGTTTAAGCCAACTTATTTCACAAAGTATGAAGCATGCGTTAGGGTTAAAGCTAAGGTTGAATGAAGCTAGATGTACTATGTTTTGAATATCTAAGGTTAATATTCATAAACACAATCAAAAGGAATACTAAACGTAAGAAAGGTATCTGAATAAATGTACCTAAGGTGTTGACGATACATAGAAACCTCCACGTGCACGTAGGTAGTTCTGAAGGAGATGCCGAAGTATGGGTCTCCTAGGCCATAAACCAGCAAAGAAAGGCCGAAGCATAGGTTTCGTGGCTGATAACAGACATTGAGAGCTAAAGCGATGTATGCTCATTCTCAACTAAGGAATAATGATGTTTAATGGTGTTTAAGAGTAGTTATTAATGTTGACGTTTAAAAGAAGTTGCTTGAGATGCCCATCAGTATATATAAAGAAATTGACGTAGGGATCTCTCCTAGCCATAGTTCAGTATGAAGAGATCGAAGTAGAGGTCTCATTTGGCCATGGCTTGGCTTTGGGAATTAGAGCGATGAATGTTCATTCTCAGCTAAGATTCAGGTTTCAGATACAATAGTTTTAAAGGTTTTATGTACACATTTGCTTGGTATATTTTAGTTCCAGTATTATGTTTTCGAGCTTTCAATTTAAGCATGAGATTTACGTTTTTATTAAGTCACTCACTGGCTTCTAGCTTACGTTTTCAAATGTTTTCCTTTTCAGGTAGCGGTCAGTTCCCAAAGACTTTTCTGTTGCTGCTCTGCCACTCAAAGAAACAGGTTGAAGGGAGCATAATTGAAGACTTGTATTAGTTAGTACACATGTGTATGTCTAGAGACTAGTATTCTTAATGGGGCTCACTAAGTTGTAATATCCATGTATAAACAATGCTACGAAACCCTGTAATGTACATGTGTTAAGTTCTGAGTTAATATGTATGTATTCAGGGTTTGAGCAAAATTTAACAGATAAGATAGGCAGTAAGTGCCAGCAAAAGGATTGGTAACTGCTGCAGTCACCATTCCATCCAGGTTAGGAGGGTAATTTGGTGCGGGGTGTGACAAAAACTCCTTTTTCAAAATAGGAAACCACTTTCCTTTTAAACTCACGGTTACCATGATTCAATAACCTCCCACTAATTTGGTTATTTGAAAGAAAAAGAATTAATTATCCAATAATTAATATTATTATAAACATAAATGATAACTAATTTATCATACTATATTTATAACCTATAGTTTTAATATTTCATCTCATGAAACATATAAACCATAGTTCTTTTTCTATTCCATGGTACTTAATATAAATCTCATTTACATCAATTCTCCATTAAATGTATCTCATACATCATATCAATTATATCATATATAATCAAAATACCTCTTGTCAATTTGAACATTTCAAATCGACACCAAGAATTGATCCTCAACTGAATCCATTGAGTTATCAAGGGGACCTCATGGACCCATAGCTCGAAGCTCCAACGGTATGTGAATAACTAACTAAACTCTTTAGTCACGGGATCCACTATCCGTTAACTGCTAGGCACTCTACTAAAGACTGACAGCTGAACTCTCTTTACCACAGATATATTATGTGTCCATCTTAACCAATCAATAGTGTGACAAACCTTCATAGATCACTCGTAAGTACAGCTGGACCAATAACCGTTATACCCCTGTAGTTACATCTGTCTCCTTAAGTACCACTGATCCCTCTAATGAACATAAATCATAGTCCTACTATGACTGAGTCTTCTCTTCTAAAGAGAAGTTGTGGCCACTATGTTCAAGCCTCGGAATCAGCCCTTAAGGAAGCAATCTCTCTATTTATCCCTGCTTTGGGAAAGAAGTGAATTCCATCTTGTGGATTGAGTTCCCAGCTCCCAGATCAGACAACTCCCCAAAAAGGTAGACATGTTGAGTTGGCAATCTGGCCACTCTCACCCATACTAATCAAAGGACTGCCCTCAAAGGTATGAGTTCCCAAAACACTCAAGATTGAGGTTGTGTCACCTATGGTCGTTTAGGTGAGATGCAAGTCTCTAGTATCAACGGCGTTATATACACAGTCTAGTCATCTCATAGTCTAGGTCTTATACGAACTCTTTGTATAGGACACCCCCGCTCTACGTCTCCACATGAATGGTCAGGATCAACCATCTGTAGTAGTTTACAACACTTTCAAACCTCTACAAAGCGGGTTGTATCTGTAGTGTTACCAGGATCAGGTATCCCACCTTAATCCTTATACTATAGACCTATTTAGGTTATCACTTAAGGCATGATCCACTTGTATATCACATATACATGCTTAAGTTCACATAACATAACCAAGGAGCTTTGTTTATTGGATATGAGTAAATTTCAGAATTAAATAACACTTATTTTATTCATTGAACAATGTGTATCTTTAGAAAAACAATGAGACTCCGGGAGAATTAGGACACCAATCTCAACAGTTTCCAGTTTGAAAATTCAGAAAACAAAAAAACATTTTTTTTATATTTTTTCAAAACTTAATTTCCAATTTGATCAAAATCAAACTTTCCCAATCCAATTTCTTAAAATGAATTGAAATTGCAAATTAACTTGATTTTTAATTAATTAAACAAATTTAATTAATTAATTAATTTAATATTAAATATTAAATTAATCACATACCCAATTTTAAATATGAATCCTATTCATGTAATTGATATTTAAATCAATATTTATATATTATAAACTCTCCAATTTTATTTAATTTCAACAAATTAATATTTAATTATATCAAATATAATTGTGCAAACCCTAATTTGAATTTGAACTAATTCAAACTCGAAACCCTAATTTCAATCGGACATTTTCAAATTGAAATTCAATTTGAACAATTCAAATTGACATCGTTCCAAATTCACTCAATTTAATAATTCAAGGTGTTCATGTTTTACGATAGTAGAGGGACTTGATGGACCTACAGATTATGAGCTCCAACGATTAAGATTAATTGGCTAAACTCTTTAGACCGAATTAATCAGTATTCGTTAACTATCCAGTCACACCACTATAGCTTGATAGTTGCACTTTCCTCACTATAGATATATTTATATCCACATGATTTAACCATAACCAATAAGTCGACCCTTCACAGGTTGTTCCTAATAACGGTTGGGTCAATATGTTGTTTTACACTCGATATTATGTCTTGTTCCTTAAGTTCCAATTGATCCTCTAACGAATAATTGGTTTATTATCTAACTACTAAACCAGATCTCTCTCGGGCCAGTGAGAGGGTGGCGTCCTTTGTTCAAGACCTAGATTCAGCATTTAAGAGAACAATCTTTCTCCTATCCCTAATTCGGATAGGCTTGAATTCCGTCTTCCACCCTATGTTTCAAGCTATCTACCAGGTCTTACCCCTGGAATGGGAGGCTTATTGAGCCGACACTATTGAGCCAACCCTCACCTATGCAAATCTAAAGATAACCCTGAATAAACAGGAGTTCATAGTTAGCTCAGGATTAAGATCGAGTTACCTAGGTCATCTAAGTGAAATAGTCAGTCTTAAATAGTGAACAACGTTAAAAAGTAAGAGTGACTTATTTCTTGGTCCAATCTTATGCAAACTCATTGTATAGGATGCCCCCACTCCTCATGTCAATACATGAACGAATCTGGATCACTTTGTTTGTAGTATCTTTACAGCAACTTGTACCAACTACAGAGTAGGCCACATCCAATAGTGTTACCAGAATAAGGTACCCAACCTTAATCATATTCTATAGACCATTTTGGTTATTTACTCGAACTTGATCCATTTTTATGTCTCTACATAAAGTTCAAGTATTCATGTAATAGCTCTGAATCTTAGTTTATTGGATTTAGACTTTACGTATGCAGTTTATAGAATCAATTATAAGTTTATTGACTATAGAATATGTTTAACTTTTACAAACTGCAAGTTTTAAGACATAAAACCTAACATTATTTATATATTTATTATTTAAAATAATAATCTCCTTTTTCTCTCTAACTACCTTAGTGGGTGGTTAAGCAACTTTTTATGGCAAATGGAATAAAATATGATTTTATTTTTTTCAGAACAGAGATACACGACAAACACATAGCCTATACCTTAGGAGTCTATATACTACATGATTGAAGAAAAAGCTATATGATAGTTCTTCCTCAATCGTCTTCCTCTTCCAAACTCACGAACTCCCTCCTATCTAAAATAGTCAGAGCCCACCACTCTTGAGTTCTCAATAAAGGGAATAAGACATGAGGATTTCCATGAGCAGCAAAATGATCATTCCAAATTCCATTCATATTTGAACAATCAATTACAATACATAAATAGAAACTAACTGGTCATGCATACAACGAAATTATGGCATGATTTTTTATAAGATTAGGGGATAAAATTATACACACCTTTGAAGACTCATCTTCAAACTCCCTTGATCATGAACGCTCGTGCAATCAGCAAGACAGCAATCTTGACACTCAAACACTTCAACTACAACACAGAACGATCACAACGACCAGCACACGAACACCACAAACTCAACGAACGGCCTCCAAAAACCTCGAACTATGTGAGTTGAGTATGACACCACCACAATGGCTACCTTGGTATTCTCGGTGTGAGAATCCAAAAGTGTGGGCTCTGGTGAACTTGGTTAAAGGAAAAGACTGAAGGAAGAACAATCGTGTAAACGATTGAGCAAGAGGGAGATGACAAAGGTCTATCGTATAGACAATGTCCAATCATTTAACAAATGCTATGCAATCGTTTAGCAAAAGCTCTGCGATCGTTTAACTAATGGCCAACTGAGTGAAATACCGTGTAGTGTCACTCCACGATTGTTTAGTCTCTCTTCAACTATCGTTTAGTGAATCTAATCCACTTGACAACCAACCGTGAGTAATTTGGAGAATTAAAAATCTCATATCAACTACTTAATTTAGGAAAACATTTTTCCTTTTATCTCACGGTTACCATGAAACCACCAATAACCTCCCACTCAATTGGTTATTGGAGAAAAAAATATAATTATCCAACAATTAATATTATTATAAATATATATGATAACTAACTTACCATACTATATTTATAACCTATAGTTTTAATATTTCATCTCATGAAACATGTAAACTATAGTTCTTTTTCTATTTCATGGTACTTAATGTAAATCTCATTTACATTAAACCTCCACTTGATGTATCTCATACATCACACCGATCATATCATATATAATCGAATTCCCTCTTGTCAATTTGAACATTTCAAATCAACACCAAGAACTGATTCTCAACTTGAATCCATTGAGCTACCAAAAGAACCTTATGGACCTGTAGCTTGAAGCTCCAATGCTACGTGAATAACTAACTAAACTCTTTAGTCATGGGATCCACCATCCGTTAACCACCAGGCACTCCACTAAAAATTGAAAACTGAACTCTCCTTACTACAGATATATTATGTGTCCATATCAACCAATCAATAGTGCGATAACCCTTCACAGATCACTCGTAAGTACAACTGGGGCAATAACCGTTATGCCCCTGTAGTTACATCTAACTCCTTAAGTACCATTGATCCCTCTAATAAACATAAGTCATAGTACCGTTGTGGCCACTATGTTCATGACCCGAAATCAGCCCTTAAGGGAGCAATCTATCTACTTACCCCTGCTTCAGGGAAGGAGTGAATTCCATCTTGTGTAACTGAGTTCCCAGCTCCCAAATCAGACAAATCTCCAAAAAGGTAAGCATGTTGAGTTGGCAATTTGGCCACTCTCACCCATACTAATAAAAAAACCACCCTCAAAGGCAGGAGTTCCTAAAACACTCAGGATTGAGGTCATGTCACCTATGGTCATTTACGTGAGATGTAAGTCTCCAGTATCAACGGCGTTATATACAGAGACTAGTCATCTCGTGATCCGGTCTTATACAAACTCTTTGTATACAAACTCTTTGAATGGTCAGGATCTACCATCTATAGTAGATCACAACACTTACAAACCTCTACAAAGCGGGTCGTATCCATAGTGTCACGAGGATCAGGTATCCCTTATTAATCCTTAAACTACAGACCTTTTTAGGTTATCACTTAAGGCATGATCCACTTGTATATCTCATATACATGCTTAAGTTTACATACAATACCTTGGAGCTTTGTTTATTAGATATGAGTAAATGCCAGATAAAATAACTCTTATTTTATTCATAACAATGTGTATAGATTACAAACAATGAAACTCCGAAAGAATTAGGACACCAATCTCAACGCTCACCATAAGAATACCGAGGACTCCCCGTGGTAGTGTCTTCACATTTTTCGTTCGAGTTTTGTTTTCGTTCGAGGAATTTGTGACAGTTTAAGGGTTGTACAAGAAGAGGTGTTCTTCAAAGATATAATCACTTGAACCCTATTTGTTGTTTTAAAAAGCATGTTGTAATTTTACTTAGAATGCATAAACTGTTTGTTTTATTGTAAATGTATGTTTTCAATCAAAATGGAATTTAGACGATCCGCTTCTGCTCATGGATCTCTTTATAAACGAGTTCCTTCAGCTACAAGATCGCACAACAAGTTTGCTACACGATCACTATAGAGAGTTCGTTGAAGGGCAGTTCGGTTTGAGGGGTTCAAGGCCTGATTCATTTGTTTCGAACCAAATGACTCTTATGTTGTAATAGTTACCTTTTAACTTTCCTCTTAGGTGTCCTATCTCGGTCTATTAACTTTTTATATAAAATATACATATGATGTATGTTTTTTTCTGATATGTCATATTGTATGTCATATAGAATCAAAACCCACCATATGTAACAACCCGATCCCTAGGACTTAAGTTAGGCCGTTACTAAATACATGCATGCATGGAACTTAAAACGACACTCGGTTATGACGAAATAAATGCTAATTAAATAAGGTAAGTTCAAAAGACTTTCATTAAATTCAAATATTAAAACAATAATAGGGTACCCATAAATCATAAAGGATAGCAAGCAACTGAGTGGCTTTCGCTCCTTGGTCTATTGTCTATTGATGTTCTACCCTATCCGGAAGGATCTATATCTATCCCCAACTTCCTTTCAATCCACATCGGCAAATTGTAAATGAGTCTGAAAAATGATTCTTAAAGTAAGTTTTAAGCATCAAAACTAAAAGTTAAGAGAAACATGAAAAGAACTCTAAATTTCATGATGCGGAAGCGTAAAAACTAGTCCCAGTGGCTCGATCACGAATTTCGCTTGTCCATCACCGGTGCATCTCTACCCTTATATGAAACAACAACATGAGAAAGAATGAGTATAAAATACTCAGTAAGTAACCCCACTACTAGGGTCAGGTTGGGCATCTATGTTCTCTAGATACTCACCTCTGGTGAAACATGTAAACTGCTCTAGTCCTCATGGGACACATATGCACATGAAACAAGAAGAAGACTGAGTCCTATCCTACTGTAGTTAAGTATGCCCACAACCTCTAGTGAATCCCAAAGGAGACACGAACTGGTGAATCCCGAAGGAAACACAAAATCTAATAGGCATCTAACTAATCAGTAATGACATTTGCACAGTCTCAACATCATAATCATCACTTTACGAATCTATGGCATACATATAATCCTCAACATCATACACATATACCTCAACATCATGGTTCTACAACATACATGTATATCTCAACATCATCAGATCAAATACAACCATGGAAGCAATACCATCTCATACTAGCATTCAAGTGTCTATGTGCATAAATAAATAATTTGGATCTCGTAACAGAACATACTTTAATCATGTTATACTATCAATCTTTCATGTTGTCATTCTGCCATAACCTTCATTTAACATGCTACCATACATCTAATGTCTGGCCCGTGGGCAGTTCCAGTAGTAAGATTACTTACCTTGATATTAGTCAAACCAAAAAGTAATTGAATCTTTGTGAAATTCTTGAATCCTTAATCAAGTCTAAACATAAACCAAGCTTTAAAATTAATAGTTAAGGCCAAATTCCAAACACCCAAATATTACAAAATATTTCTAGATACCTTATCTAAGGTGTGGTCCAATTCGAATTCACCTTCAAAACCTCCAATTTTAAGTCCAAAAAATTAGCAAATAAAACTCTTCTTCATCTTGAATGAAATTCTTGAATCAACCCCCTAATCATAATTTGAAATTAGGCTTACATGATTAAAGCTTGAATCAAATACATACTTTACTACCAATGTCTCAAATAAATTATCCATATGTAGCTTGTCAAAAAATCACTTCCAAATGACTTTACCAAAATTTCTCAACAACCAAAATTAATCCACAAGAGGGTAATCAAAGCATAAAACTTATCAACACGCTAAAACAAACTCCAACTTCACTTAACAACACCTCAATACCTTCACAAACTTAAATCCAAAGTTGAAACACATTGGGTATCAATCAATTGATGTCAAAAGTAAATGAGTATTCAAGAATCAACCGAAAACAACCCAAACGGTAGAAATCTTACCCATATCAATAGATCCAGTGACGGAAAAAGTGAACGACGCTTGAGCAGTGGTGGACGGAGGTCATGAAGAAGAAACTGACGTGGCAGCTTTGGGCAGCGGCTAGAGTCTCGGCTAGAGGAAGAAGAAATTAGGGGGGGGGGGGGGGTGCCGACGGATGTGTGAGGAAGAAAGGGAAATGTGGGGTTTCACTTTTTATAAATAATAATAATAATAAAACAAAAAAGTAAATAAATTTAATTAAATTTAATTCCTTTCCATTTTATTCTATTCAATTCCTTTCCGTTTCAAAAGAAAATTAATTTCTGCCATTAATTTCCAATTTAAATAATTTCACTCCAACAATTAAATTCCCGCACTTATACTTGAAGTCCAAAATTTCAAAAATGCCCTCCAACTAAACAATTACTGAAATTCAAAATAATAAAGTTATTGAAATTGCATTATTACTAAAAAAATGTGTGGGGTGTTACACCATAGGTTATGCATTTAATTTCATGCATCAATTATATTTTAAGTATTATAATATATGTATATGCATGATTTAATTTTATAGCATGCTCACGCATCATATAATATAAGTGTTATACTATATGCTTGCATGCATAAATAACATAGTCATGCATCATTTATATTATAATCATTATAATATATAGTTTGAATGTATGCATGTAATGTATGTTATTTAATTTCATTACTTTGTTACATATAAGTGTTATGTATATGTAGTAATGAAATGAACATTGCATGATGCATGACATTACTTTAGGTAATCTTATAAACGTTATAATTTTATAAAGTATGTCAATCAATGCAATGTAGGTTTTAATTTATTTAATTTAATTTATAAGAGTTATAAATAAATGAAATTATAAATTAAAATCAATAACTAAGAATTGCATGCAAACTTAGGTAAAATCATTTTTTTTTAAAAGAGTTTGAAAGTACGGTTCACGTAGACCTAAGTTCACAAATTTCTAATGAGATTATAAATTAGATTAATTTTTTTAATCAGTTTAATAAGATTAAATTAATTTCAATAAAAGATTAAATTTGTAGCAAACATATCTATAAGGGACCTTTTGTCTAACGCATGTTCTGGCTAGACTGGGATACTTAAGATGACAAAAACATCGCACCCCTACCTGGGAACTTACCTGGAAAGGTGAATTAGATAGATTTACTATAAACATGCAATTGTTGATTAAAATTTGTTAAAGTGTTTGAATATTAATCAAAATTATTAACTTTCCAAAGTAAATGTTATTTTTGGGCAAACTTAAATAACCACTTAGTAAAAATAATTAGCCGTATTTTTTCTAAGTAAATTAAACCCTAGCTTGTTAGAATACTCAGTGGGAGGAAAATATGTATATGATACGTCATTTTTTCACTCACGTTTCTTCCTTAATATTCACACCCTGAGACTCATGCTTGGCCTCGAGCCGCCCTGGGACCGTCCTCCTTCGGATGGTGTTTGCATGGGTCAATATCAAGGTGAATGGAGAGAGTATTTATAGTAAGTGGGACAGGGATGTGTGTCAACATGTCCTACGGTCTCTTTCATTGGTTTGCATCATGAGACCTTCTTGTATGGCCTTGAGGCGCCCTCGGAGCGTCCCCCTTCAGATGGTTTGCGCAGTAGGTCAATATCAAGGCAAACTCCAGATATGGATAGGATCACTTTAGTTTTTGCCTCAATCGATTTTTCCCTTCGGTTGGCTCATTGGGCCGGAATTCTAGGATCTAAAATGGAGGGTCACACTTACAGGAAAGTATTAAGCAAGTTAATGATTTCTTGACCAAATAAATGATGACTGATTGTTATAGGAATAAGAGTTATTCTGGTATAATGATTGGTTGAGAGTGTCTCAATTCAGTGAAGGGACAACAGACTACCCTTCGTGGCTTTGTCCTAGATTACTGAAGCATCATTGCAAAATTAGATGTAATTGGGGTACATTTAGATCTTGCTAAAACTGATCGGATTTTTTAAGAGTTATGCTAAAATCTAATGTAGATCAGTGTGTTTATTTTTCAGAAAATATGTCAAATAGCGTTTTTTCGTTAGTTGCCTTTTCTAGTTTGACCAATTTCAATTACACAACGTGGAAATAATCCATTAAAAGTATTTTGTGGTAAATGACCTCGAAATTCTCATGACTGAGGATTGTTCTCAAGTCCCAACCCTTGATGCACCACAAAATGTTTGTAATGCATATGAGGTGTAGATGAAGGCTAATTTGAGGGTCGAGTTCAAATTTTGGCAAGCATACCTGATGCGTTGGCCAAGAGGTTTGAGAACATGGTCATTACATATGAGATCATGCAATCAATGCGAGAATTATTTGAACGAAAGTTCTCATGATTCATGCAAAACGGGATTGATGACAATGAAACCAGTAGTGTCAGTTCCCAAGATAATCTTCAGCTCATATTGAATGTCAAATCCTACTCATTGGGAATGATTTAGTACATAATATTGCATATATAAGGCTACCAATAGCCGATGCTTAGGGAATTTTTCTCATTTTCTCAACCTCTTAAGAAGTCTTAGGACATTGTTCCTTAGACAATACAGTTTCATGCCTAAAAGGTAATAAACCCTTCTTGGAATTGTGGATCGAATATCTGACAAGCATCTTTTCAATATACGATGCCTGAGACAAGGCCAACCTTTTATTCTTACAATCCCTTATAATCTGGATCCCTATAACAAACTGCGCCTCTCCTTAACCTATCATTTGGAATTGGGCGGCTAGCTATTTCTTTACATCAGTTAGAAAACCTACATCATTCCCAATGAGTAGGATATCATCCACATACAGCACGAGGAAAGCTACTGAGTTGTTGATGATTTTCTTGTAAACACAAGGCTCATCAACATTCTGATCAAAGCCATAAGATTTGATCGCTGCATCAAATCTTATATTCCAAGATCGAGATACTTGTTTCAGTCCCTAAATGGACCGATTAAGCTTGCAAACATTTTGCTCTTGATCTTGTTCAATGAATCCTTTTAGTTGATTCATGTAGATGGTCTCTTCAAGATTACCATTCAGGAAGTTTTGATGTTCATTTGCCATATTTCATAGTCATAATATATAGCTATGGACAAGAAAATCTTGATAGACTTTAACATGACAACAGGTGAGAAAGTTTCTTCATAGTTCACTCCTTCAACTTGGGTATAACCCTTTGCCACAAGTCTAGCTTTAAAGGTCTATACCTTTCCATCTACACCTTTTTTCCTCTTGTAGATCCATTTACAACCTATAGTTTTTATCCCATCAGGTTGATCTACAAGCTCCTAGACAAAATTGAAGTACATGGACTCCATTTCTTGATTCATGGCTTTAATCCATTCATCCTTGTCAACATCTTCTACTGCTTGTTTATAAGACAATGGATCCTCAACTCCATCATTAATTATGTTGTTTTGGGCTTCTATTAAACCCATGTAGTGTACAGGTGGGTTCATAACCCTCCCACTACGTTGAGACAATCTCAACTCTTGAGATGGATGACTAAATGAACTAACATCAGCAACCCTTGTTGATGTATCAGCCTGTTCAACAACTCTTGTTGAAGTCTCAGTAGACTCATTGAAATCTCACTTAAAACCAGTTTACTTCATGGTTTATGATCTCTCATGTGGTCTTCTTCCAAGAAGGTAGCATTTTTCGATACAAACACTTTATTCTCACTTGGATTATAGAAGTATCCACCTCTCGTTTTCTTAGGGTAGCCTACAAATAGTCATACTTTTGAACGAGGTTCCAACTTTTTGGGATTTGCCATTAGTACATGAGCTGGACATCCCCAAATTCTGAAGTGGCATAAACTATCTTTACGACCTCTCCATAACTCAAAAGATGTTTTAGAAACACTCTTTGAGGGAATGTTGTTTAAAATATAAATTGCAGTCTCTACTGCATATCTCTAAAACAAGTCAAGAAGATGAGCATAACTCATCATAGACCGAACCATATTTAACAAGGTTCTGTTTCTCCTTTCTGATACACCATTCTGTTGAGGTGTACCTGGGGCTGAGAGTTGAGACGTGATTCCATGTTCAATCATACAATTTTAGAATCTTAAGTCCATACTCTCCACCATGATCAGATCATAGTATTTTTATCTTTTTACCTAATAAGTTTTCAACTTCAGTCTTGTACTCCTTGAACTTTTCAAGAGCTTCAGACTTATATTGCATTATGTATAGATACCCAAATCTAGAATAATCATCTATGAAAGAGATGAAATATTCATACCCACCTTGTGCTCTTATATTCATTGGATCACAGAGGTCTGAATGTATAAGCTCCAAGGTTTCTTTGGCTCTATAACCTTTTCCAGTAAAAGATCGTTTGATCATTTTGATTTCAAGGCATGACTCACATACTGGTAAAGAGTTTTTTTCTAAACCATTTAGAAATCCATTTTTCATCAACCTCTCAATCTTATTGAGGTTGATGTGACCTAACATTAGATGCCAAAGATGATAATTTTCTTTAGGAGAAATTCTCAGTCTTTTTACAATTGTTGTTGTTTCGAACATTTTAGTATTGAGCATGGCTTTTATGACTAACGATCTTAGTACATATAAGTTATTTTCCATTGAACCAAAACCTAACTCCATTATATTCTTAAAAAAAAAAAACTTTATTCTTAGAGAAGGATATGAAATATTTTTGTTCAATTAGACAGGAAACAGAAATTAGGTTCCTCTTGATATGAGGAACTACAGAGTTGAAACGACCTCACTAGTACCGATTCTAAGAGTCATCTCTTCAGCTTCCAACTGTTTCTAGAAATTAAATCCTTGATGGGAAGAACACGAGTGGTTAGTAGCTCCTGAATCAACTATCCAGGTAGAATCATCATTTTCTACTAAGCACGTCTCCAAGACTATAAATCAGATTTATTATTATTATTATTATTATTTTGGAGTTCTTCCTTTTCTGGAAAGTAGTTGAATTAACACCACATCCTAAGTCATAAACTCTAAGTTTCATCTCAGAGGACAATCCTCGCTAGTGAACTTCATCAGAGTTGGCAACGATTGCTTTCTCTGTTAGTCCCTTGACATTCAATATAGACTGTAGTTTATCTTGGGAACTGACATTACTAGTGTCATTGTCATCAACCCCGATTTGGTTGAATTGGAAGGAGTGAATTTCGTCTCGTGTAGCTGTGTTCCCAACTCCCCAGTCAGACAAATCCCGAAAATGGTATTGGCAATCTAGCCACTCTCACCCATACAAATCAAAGGACCACCTTCATGAGCAGGAATTCATAACTCACTCAGGATTCAGGTCATGTCACCTATGGTCATCCTAGTAAAATGTAAGTCTCTATTATTAACGATGTTATATAAAGAGACTAATCATTCCATGGTCCAGTCTTATACAAACTCTTTGTATAGGATACCTCTGCTCATATGTCTCCACATGAATGATCAGGATCATATCATTTATAGCACTTTACAACACTTGTAATACCTATAAAGTGGGTCATATCCGTAGCGTCACAAGGATAAGGTACCCAACCTTATTCATCTACTACAGACCGTTTAGGTTATTATTTAAACAAGATCCACTTGTATGTCTCTACATACTTTTCTAAATTACATAAAATAACCTAGGATGTTGGTTTATTAGATTGAGTATATGCTTATAAAATAACACTTATTTTATTAACAACAATATGTTTATTCAAAGTTTACAAACTACAAGATTACAAGGAGATTTAGGACACAAATACTAACATTAACATACGTAAAGGCCTACTTGAAGTCTTCATTTTCATATAAGATGACAAGATGAAAACTTATAAACCTTTCAGTAGTTAGAGAGTTATGCGATAAACTCAACCATCACTGTGACTTATTGGAAGTCAAAGTTGTAATACTGCATGACAAGAATTGAAGGAAGTTGACAGAGAAATTTTGTTTAGGTCATAAATTTGAGATGAAGTAATATACTTAATCTTAGTCAGCTTTTTGTAGATTTTCATTGATGGGGGCAACTTCAAAGGATGTGAATAGATTTACAAAAAGGGAGACTTGAAAGTGTAGTACTTAGAGATAAAAATCTTCAAAATAAGACTCTTTGCGTCAAGTGAAAACCAGTGCTAAAACTGTTGGGTGAAAATGAACCGTGAGTCAATGAATCTTTACATTTTTTAAGAAAGTTTTCAAATATTGAATTGCAAAAGGTTTGCAAAATTGTGATCTTCATTTGAGAAATGAACTTCACAATTGGGATCTTTGAGAATAAGGTTTAGATATAGTATCATAATCAATGACTTTGAACGATGACGATGTTCTTGTATAGAATCAAGAAAATAAATCAAGAAAATAAAACATGGGTATTTATCTGTTTTATATTAATATTTGCTCATTATTAATGAAGTAGAAATTTGTATGAAAGTTTGACTATTAACAAATTTCAAATAGTTGATTTGAAATGTTTTTGTATCTTAAACGTGCATGTAGATGTTTAGGACATGATCTTTCAAAGTAGTTGTTTAATGTTCAATGAAATTACTTCAAATGGAATGGTAATGAGACGTGGGTGTATATACTTTAAGATTTGATCTTTTACGGGATACACTGTTTCATATTAGATTTAGAGAAATTCATGTTTTATCCTAGTTGGTGTATATTGGACAATAAGGCAATCTTTTGATTGTGAAGCAATAATTGCATAAGTCAAGTATGTCCAAAGCTATTTGAAAGTTGTTTTAGTTATATCTTAATCTGTCCACTTATTGAGATAATGTGGTGCGAGAATTGAATTTGAGGACATATGTAACCACCAAGTTGTAGGAATAAAGTAGAATAAGAGAAACATATTGTTAGTGAACATATGGTTTTTGTTGATATAACAGTTTAAATTATTAAAAAGGTTCTCTATGCTAAAATGTGAGAGGATCTTCTACACTCTCTGGGACTACAAGACATGTCTCTAGTCTGCTAGGAGAAGTGGGAGAGCATGTAAAGTATAGAGTATGCCCTAGGATACATGTCTCACTGACTTACGTTTCCCCAACTTTAGTGCAAGTGAGAGATTGTTGGATGTATGCCCTAAAGCCTCGTAGTTATATATTATTTTAATCAATAGTTAATTAGTTTTATATGCAATAAATCAGTATATAAAGATCCAAGATTATCTTATGTGACTTAAACATATATGTGGAGACATACAGTGGATCATGTTTAAGTGATAATCTAAATGGTATGTAGTAAATGGATAAGATTGGGTGTCTTACCATGGAAACACTACTGATACGACCCACTTTGTAATTGTTACAATTGTTGTAAAGTACTACAAATGATCTGATCCTGATCATTCATGTGGAGACATGTGAATAAAGGTATCCTATACAAAGAGTTTGTATAAGACCGGACCACGAAATGCATAGTATCTCTTTATAATGTCGTTGTTAAAAGAAGCGTACATTTTACTAGGATGACCATAGAGGCATACATTTTAGAGATTCGTCTGATTGGGGAGTTGGGAACATAGCTACACAAGAAGGAATTCACTCTTTTCCTATTGTTTAGGTAAGTAGATAAATTACTTCCCTAAGGGTTGTAACTAGCACTTGAACAATGAGAGGCCTCACCTTCTCCTGGCCCGAGAGGGGTTCAATTATAATTGGACTATGACTAATTGTTTATTAGAGGGATCGATGGTACTCAAAGAGTTAGATGTAACTATAGAGGCAAAACGGTAATTTTGGTCTAGCTCTAGTTATAAGCAATTTGTGAATGGTCAATGTACTGTTGATTGGTTATATTCAACAGACACAGAAATATATTTATAGTGCGAAAAGTGCAGTTGTCAGTCTTTAGTGGAGTGACCAACAGTTAATGAAGGTTGAATAATTTAATTAAAGAGTTTAATTAATTAATCAAGTATCATCGGAGTTTCAATCTATAGGTCCATAAGGTCCCCTTGTTAGCTTAATAAAAAAAAATGAGAATCAAATTAATTTTGGTTTAATTTGAATTGTTCAAATTAATTAAAGGAAATTAATTGTATAAGATATAATTAAATAATGTATGTTGATACATTATAAAGTATAATATATGTTGATACATTATATTAAATTTATGAGAGAAATAAATATTTGAATATGATTCAAATATTAATTATATGAATATAATTCATATAAAAACTATATGTTAGTATTAATATGAATATCATATTAAATCTATATAATTTATGAGAAAAATAAATATTTGAATATGATTCAAATATTAATTATGTGAATACGATTCATATAGAAACTATAGGTTAAAATTAATGTGATTGTGATTCATATTAAATTTATATAGTCTTATGAGAGAGATAATTATTTGAATGTGATTCAAATATTATTTATATAAATGTGATTCATATAATACTATAGGTTAAAATTAATATGAATATGATTCATATTAATACCATAGGTTATTTGAGAGAATAATAAACTATATATTATATTATATGTGATGTAACATAAACTATAGGTTATAGGTTATATATGATAACCTATGGTTTAATATGTATATATATTAAAATAGTTAATATATATTAATTAAATTCAAATTTTGAATTTGGATTTAAATTACTCCCTTTGGGAGTTATTCTCTTAAATTAATTAAGGGGAGTTAGTTTCTATTTCTCTCTCAATTTTTTACGTGAAGTTAAAAGAGAGAGAATTTTCTTCTTCTTCTTGATTGAGCTATCTACGCTCTCTCAAACAAACAAAAAAAAATCTCACCTTTTTCTTCTTCCACCAAAATTGAGTGCAACGATACTTTAGTGAGTCAGAATATGTGCTACCGAGGAGCAGTTAGATATTCCTTCACTAAAGCAAATAATTTTGACAAAACACTATCTATGGAATAACTCTTATTCCTATTGTCTCCGGAATAACTCTTATTCCTATAGTCGTTTAGTTATCGTTTTTGGTCAAGATCTTTACTAACAATTTAGTAATTCTTGTAAATGTGACCCACCATTTTTAGATCTTATAGGATGGTATGAATTTGCCTCCAAAATAGAAGACAATATCCAAGACGAAACTATAAGACTTTATTCATTTTACTGAAGTCTGGGTTGTTCCGAATCCTATATTACAACCCTCCATGGGGATAGCCATCACTAAACGACCAGAAAAGGGTCGTTTAAAGCTAACCAGCAGGCGCAACATAGAAATCTCACGGTTCAGACTAATGGAGGAGGCCGTAGGATATATTGACACATATCCTTCACCCACTTACTATGAATTACTTCCTCCGTTTACCTTGTTATTGACTCATACAAAACACTTTTCCGTAGGGAGGTCACTCCCAGGGTTACACGAAGCATCATATGAATCTCACGGTGTAAACTATGTAGAGACGCGGCAGTTGAAATCTATATATCGAATATTTGATTTATGTTTGAACAACTTCCTCTTATTCACCGAAATCTAGATTTAAGTTAAAAAAATACTTTCCGTAGGGAGGTCACTCCCAAGGTGACACGAAGTACCGCTTAAATCTGGATTGTGAACTCTTAGAGACGTGAGAGCTAAAAATAACGTATTGTATATGTTATTAATTTTCCACTAAAGTTTTCTAATAACTCTATCATATAGAGGTTATTAAACTGCCACTGAAGTGTTCTATTGGGTAGATTTATACTTAGGTTCTTTTCGGCTAATAAAACAACCCTAAGTCTATGTGGTTTATCCAAGTATAACTCTTATATTTGGATTTTAACCTACGATGTCTAGGTGATAAACCATTTTATTACCTCACATCACTCACGTATGCTCATAAAATCGGTTACCAACGCTCAATAATTCGGCCATAATCTCAAGGCAAGAGGTGTTCCATAAACCATCAACCTAAGTACTCCCAGCCTTAGAGATGATTATATACCGGTTAAGTTTGTAACCTGGGTTCTATAAGTTTTAACTATTAAAAAGGGTGGTCAACCTATGTGAGCATGTAGTTGATGTTTATGAATTTTAAACGTCTAACCCAATTTTATAACAACTTATAAAACTTTAGACATACTAAACATCCATAACATACATAAAGGCATTCAATATTTAATATAACACTTATATTAAATACAAGAAACCCTAACATGCATACGATATATTATAATAGATTATAACATACTTTATGCATGTAACATGCTTCCTATGGTGGGATTTTAAAATCTAAATGGCATACTGTATACATATACAAGATTTATTTAATTATAACATACATCAAATACATAAATAATTAAACACAGACTGATATGGTTTTAGTTTTGGCATAAACAAGCAAACAGAAGCCTAACTATTACAAACAGCTTTGAAACCATCTTTGAACCGCTCGAACCGCTCCAAACTGAACCAAGCATCTTGAACCGGACTGGATAAGTCTGAACTAGACTAACAAAGTCTGAACTGGACCAGTAAAAAACACTTTGAGGCTGAACCGAATTGGACCTTGAGAAAACGAGTCAAATCGACTGCTCTCAGTCGAACCTAAAAGTCTTGCTAAGGCCGATCGTGTAGTTCTAAAGGCAATCGTCTAACACCATCGCCTTGTGTTGAGAAGAGATACACGATCGCTTAGTGTTTTCCGCAGCTAAACGATCACTTAGCTCTATCGTATAAAACTACACGATCGCTTAACACCATCACCTAGTGCTTCATGTCATCTTTTAGTGTCCGCCACAGCTAAACAATCGCTTAGCTTTATCGTATAGAACATCATCGTGTCGTTCAGCATTGTAGCTAAACGATCATTTAGTTCCATCACATAGAAACTTCAACACATTGTTTAGCACCGCATCTACATGATCGCTCAGCGCCACATCTAGGCGATCGCTCAACACTATCGCATAGCACTTCATCGCATCACTTAGCGCGTGCCATAGTTATACGATCATGTAGTGTCATCGTATAGCAAATCCAACGTATCGTTTAGTTCCTACGCAAAAGCTAAACGATCACGTAGTGCTATCGTATAGGAATTTGAGCGCATTGTTTAGCTCCCGCAGGTACACGATCGTTTAGCGTTCAATATCACAACGACCAGCACTCATTGGTATACGATCGTCTAGCTTTTCTTCAAATCGTGTAACGCCTGGAACTAGACGATCGCTTAACAACTGAACCTCAACAACGATTTTGAGCAGAAGCTGAAAATTGGAACAGCAGCTCAGCCTCTTATTGAAGAACCCTTTCTTCAGCATGAATTTTCTCTAAAATTATCTCTTGATTTCATGCCCGAAATTTACTCCAAACTCTTCAATATATTGCCGACCATCATGTAAGGAAGAGAGTTGTATGAGTTGCAGCTCATGCTTGGAGTAACACAAAACAATATTGATGACTTTTGTGTGAGCAAGTAAGAGATGGATAATGGAAAACTTATGTTTTTCCATTTGTGTATTGCATTTGCCAATTTTCCAATTTTATCTCAAAATCAAAATTTGATATTTCCAAAATCCATTTTGATTTTAAAAACTGAAAAAATAAAATTAATTTCATAAATTAATTTTTACACACATCCATCTTTATATATTTAAATCATATTTAAATATAAATTCTCCTATTCCGTTTAATTCTCAAATTAAACACGTAATTATATCTCATATAATTATTAATTCCCTTAATTCTAATTTGAACATTTCAAATTAACTTATAACGCTATTCTAGAGCAAGTCCATTTACGAGCTAGTAGGGGGACCTCGCGAACCTACAGATCATGGGCTCCAATGATTAGAGATTACTTGGCTAAACTTATTAGACCAGATTAATCCTCATTCGTTAACTAATGGGTCACTCCATTAAAGCCTATAGTTGCACTCCCCACACTGTAGATATATTATGTCCACATGATTTAACCATAATCAGCAAGTCGACCTTTCATAGGTTGTTCGTAATAACGGCTGGGTCAAATACCTGTTTTACCCCTAAGATTACGTCTTATTCCTCAAGTTCCTACTGATCCTCTAATAAACAACTTGTTTGTGATTCAATCACTAAACCAAACTCTCTCAGCCCAGTGAGAGGGTGGGACCCCTTGTTCAAGACCTGGATTCAATACTTGAGAGAACAACCTTTCTCCTATCCCCAAATCGAGTAGGTGCGAACTCCGTCTTGCACTCTATGTCCCCAACTATTTATCCGGTCTTACCCCTGAAATGGGAGTCTTATTGAGCCGACATAGTTGAGCCAACCCTCACCTATGAAAATCTAAAGATAATCCCAAATAAACAGGAGTTCTTAGTTAGCTCAGGATTAAGATCGAGTTACCTAGGTCATCTAGATGAAATAGTCAGTCTTATATAGTAAACAGTGTTAAAAAGTAAGATTGACTTATTTCTTAGTCCGATCTTATGCAAACTCATTGCATAGGATGCCTCCACTCCTCATGTCATAACATGTATGAATTAGGATCACATCGTATAGAGCACTTTACAACTCTTTGTAACAACTACAAAGTAGACCGCATCCAATAGTGTTACCAGAATAAGGTACCCAACTTTATTCATGTACTATAGATCATTTTGACTATTTACTCGAACCTAGTCCACTCTTATGTCTCCACATAAAGTCCAAGTATTCATATAATAGTCATGGGCCTTAGTTTATTGGATTTAGAATTTCATACAATTTATAAAATCAATAATAAGTTTATTGATTATAGAAAATGTTTATCATTTCACAAACTGCATGTTTTAGGACATAAAACCCAACAATACTCCCATTTGGACTAAAACTCCAGTGGATCAATATATACAAATATATACAATTTTGAGTTTACATGGAGAGAATAAAATGTACAAATACAATAAACTAGGGCATTACAATACCCATAAACTCTCCCACTTGCCCTAGTGATACGAAACTCGTAGTCCTAGTCTTACTAGGTGACCCTCGAACACTTTAGCCGAAAGGGCCTTTGTAAATGGATCAGCTAAGTTGTCTTGGGAAGCAATCTGGGTGACGATTACGTCTTCTCTATGTACAATCTCCCTGATGAGATGGTACTTTCGCTCAATATGCTTTCCTCTTTTCTGGCTTCATGGTTCCTTTGAATTTACAACTTTTCCCCTGTTGTCACAATAGAGAGTGACAGGCAGGTGCATATTAGGAACTACTTCCAGATCTGTCAGGAACTTTCTAAGCCATATTGCTTCTTTTGCTGCTTCACTTGCAGCTACATACTCAGCTTCTATCGTGGAGTCAGCAATACAACTCTGTTTGATTCTTCTCCACACAACTACTCCTCCGTTCAGAGTGAATATTGACCCCGAAGTTGATTTCCTTGAATCAATATCGGTNTGATTCTTCTCCACACAACTACTCCTCCGTTCAGAGTGAATATTGACCCCGAAGTTGATTTCCTTGAATCAATATCGGTCTGAAAGTCAGAATTAGTGTATCCAGTAAGGATCAGATCCTTAGCACCATGCACGAGCATATAATCTCTCGTTCTCCGAAGATACTTGAGAATGTTTTTAACAGCAGCCCAACGATCATGTCCAGGATTGGACTGAAATATGTTGACAATTCCTACAGCATAGCATATATCGGGACGAGTACACAACATTTCATACATTAAACTCCCAACTGCTGATGCATCTGGAATTTGATTCATCTCCTCAACCTCTTGAGGTGTCTTAAGATTTTGTTCCTTAGACAGGTGAATTCCATGTTTGAAAGGTAAAAATCATTTCTTGGAATTTTGTATTTTATACCTAGACAACATTTTGTCTATATAAGATGCTTGAGATAATGCTAATATTTTGTTCTTGCGATTTCGATCTATTTGGATTCCAAGAACATACTGTGCTAATATCTTGCCACAAGTCTAACTTTGTAGGTCTGTACCTTATCAGCTTGGTCTCGTTTTCTCTCGTAGATCTATTTGCAACCGATGGGTTTTACCCCTTCAGGTTTATCTACAAGATCCCATATAGAATTGAAATATATAGATTCCATTTCAAAGTCCATGGCTTTAATCCATTGGTCTTTATCCACATCATTCATTGCTTGGTTGAAAAGCAATGGATCCTCTAAACCATCATCTGGTATGATGACTTGAGTTTCAGTTAAACCCATGTACCGGTCAGGATGTTGCACAACCCTCCCACTACGACGAGGCATTCTCAACTCTTGAGAAGGATGTGAAGTCTCAGTTTCATCAACAACTCTTGTTGATGGACCTACTCTATCAACAACTCTTGTTGAAGGACCTGCTCTATCAACAACTCTTGTTGATAATTAGTCGTTTCTCTTGACATTTCTTCTAATACTAGGTTACTGCGATGTTGATGATTCTTTATATAGTCTTCCTCCAGGAAGATTGCATTTGTCGATACAAATACCTTATCTTCCTGAGGATCATAAAAACCACATCTTGTTTCTTTTGGGTAGCCTACAAATAGGCATACTTTTGAATGGTGTTCCAACTTTTTAGGATTTTGTACCAACACATGTGCTGGACAACCCCAAATTCTGAAGTGCATTTACGTCCTATCCAGAGCTCGTAAGGCGTTTCAAAAACACTTTTCGAGGGAACTATGTTTAAAATATACACCACAGTCTCAACTGCGTAACCCCAAAAAGAATTTGGTAACTGAGTGTAACTCATCATGGAACGAACCATGTCCAACAAGGTTCTATTTCTCCTTTCTGCGACACTATTTTGCTGAGGTGTGCCAGAGGCTGTGAGTTGAGACTAAATTCCATGTTCTATCAAATAGTTATGGAATTCTAAGTCCATATACTCACCACCTCGATCCGATTGAAGCGTTTTAATCTTTTTACCTAATTGGTTTTCAACCTCAGTCTTATATTCTTTGAACTTTTCAAAAGTTTCAGACTTTTGGTGCATTAGGTAAATATGCCCATACCTGGAATAATCATCTATAAAACTGATGAAATATTCATACCCTCATCTTGCTTTAATATTTAAAGGCCCACAAAGGTTTGAGTGAATCAGCTCTAGGGGTTCTTTGGCTCTAAGACCTTTTCCAAAAAAAGATCTTTTTGTCATTTTACCCTCGAGACAGGACTCACATGGTGGTAATGAACTGCCTTCCAACTTATTTAGATTGCCATTCTTAACCAATCTCTCAATCCTGTTGAGATTTATGTGACCCAATCTCAAGTGCAAAACATAGGCATTTGGAGAAATCTTCCTTTTCTTATGAGCCCCAGCAGTTTTAAACATCTCTATGTTCAATACGGCTTTGACCTTAGCTGGTTTTAACATATAGAAGTTATTTTCTAATTTTGCAGAGCAAATCTGTTTACTTCCTATATTGATGAACACTTCATCATTTTCAAAATAAACTTTATAATTTTGTTCTAGCAAACAAGAGATAGATATCAGATTCCTTTTCATAGAAGGAATATAATATACAATTTTTAAATAAATGTACTTATCTCATATAAATAACTTCATATCTCCCACTGCTTTGGCTAAAACAATCTCCCTGGTCCCTACCTTAAAGATTGTTTCACCTTCTATCAACTATCTCTAGGTACTTATTTCCTGTGAAATAGTACAAACATGATTAGCGGCACCTGAACCAATTATCCATATTTTATTGTTTTCCACTAAACATGCATTGATAATAAGTAAATCATATTTATCTTGTTGTTCGAAATCTGCACTCTCATCTACATAATTCAAAATTTCAGATGAGTTGGGAGATAGAAGATAATCCTCTATTAAAACTCTTTTAGTGTAATCAACCGCTAGTAATTTGTTTGTTTATTTGATTTTACTGTTATTTAAATCAAAAGTGAGTATTCTAGAAGAATTCAACATGCTGATAAAATTCAAACAATTTCTAATTAGAAAATTGTAACTAAATCCAAAATTAAGTTTTAGCAAAAAAATAATAATATATCCATAACCATTATTTATTTGCAACGATACTTTAGTGAGTCAGAATATGTGCTACCTATAGTCGTTTAGTTATCGTGTTCGGTCAAGATCTTTACTAACAATTTAGTAATTCTTGTAAATGTGACCCGCCATTTTCAAATCTTATAGGACAGTATGAATTTGCCTCCAAAATAGAAGACAATATCCAAAACGAAACTATTAGACCCTATTCATTTTACGGAAGCCAGCCTAGGTTGTTCCGAATCCTATGTTACAACCCTTCATGGGGATAGCCGTCGGTAAACAACTAGCAAAGGCCGCTTAAAGCTAACCAGCAGACACAACATAGGAATCTCACAGTTCAGACTAAAGAAGAAGACCTTAGGATATATTCACACATATCCTTCACCCACTTACTATGAACTACTTCCTCCGTTTACCTTGTTATTGACTCATACAAAACACTTTTCCGTAGGGAGGTCACTCCTAGGGTGATACGAAGCGTCATATGAATCTCACGGAGTAAACTATGTGGAGACGTGGCAGTTGAAATCTATATATTGAATATTTGATTTATGTTTGAACAACTTCCTCTTATTCACCGAAATCTAGATTTAAGCTAAATAATACTTTTCGTAGGGAGGTCACTACCAGGGTGACACGAAGTACCACTTATGTTATTAATTTCCCACTAAAGTTTTCTAATAACTCTATCATATAGAAGTTATTAAACTGCCACTGAAGTGTTCTATTTGGTAGATTTATACATGTTTTTTTCGGCTAATAAAACAACCCTAAGTCTATGTGGTTTTTCCAAGTATAACTCTTATAATTGGATTTTAACCTACGATGTCTAGGTGATAATCCATTTTATTACCTCACATCACTCACGTATGCTCATAAAATCGGTTACCAACACTCAATAATTCGGCCATAATCTCCAGGTAGGAGGTGTTCCGTAAATCGTCAACCTAAGTACCCTCAGCCTTAGACAGGATTATATACTGCTTGAGTTTGTAACCTGGGTTTTATAAGTTTTAACTATTAAAACAGGTGGTCAACCTATGTGAGCATGCAGCTGTTGTTTATGAATTTTAAATGTCTAATCCTATTTTATAACAACTTATAAAACTTTAGACATGCTAAACATCCATAACATACATAAAAGCATTCAATATTTAATATAATACTTATATTAAATACAAGAAACCCTAACATGCATACTATATATTATAACAGATTATAACATACTTTCAATGCATGTAACATGCTTCCTATGGTGGGATTTTTAAATCTAAATGGCATACTGTATGCATATACAATATTTATTTAATTATAATATACATTAAATGCATAAATAATTAAACACAGACTGATATGATTTTAGTTTTGGCATAAACAAGCAAACAGAAGCAAAACTATTACAAACAGCTTTAAAACTATCTTTGAATTGCTCGAACCGCTCCAAACTGAACCCAAGCATCTTGAACCAGACTGGTTAAGTCTGAATCGGACCAACAAATTCTGAACTGGACCAGCCAAAAACATTTTGAGGCTGACCGAATTGGACCTTGAGAAAATCGGTCAAATCGGCTGCTCTCAGTCCAACCTCAAAGTCTTGCTAAGGCCGATCGTGTAGTGTTGAAAGCAATCGTCTAACACCATTACCTTGTGTTGAGAAGTGGTACACGATCACTTAGTGTTTGCCACAGCTAAACGATCGCTTAGCTCTATCGTATAGAACTATACGATCGCTTAACATCATCGCCTAGCATTTCATGTCATCGTTTAGCTCTATCTAGAACATCATCGTGTCATTCAACTTCATGTCGTTCAGTTTAGCTCTATCTAGAACATCATCGTGTCGTTCGCTTAGTGTTTGCCGTAGCTAAACGATCGCTTAACTCTATCTAGAACATCATCGTGTCGTTCAGCATCGTAGCTAAACGATCGTTTAGTTCCATCACATAGAAACTTCAACGCATCGTTTAGCACCGCATCTACACGATCGCTCAGCGCTGCATCTAGACGATCGCTCAGCGCTATCGCATAGCACTTCATCGCATCGCTTAGTGCGCGTTGCAGCTATACGATCGTGTAGTGCCATCGTATAGCAAATCCAACGTATCGTTTAGTTCCCACGCAAATGCTAAATGATCGCGTAGTGCTATCGTTTAGAAATTTGAATGCATAGTTTAGCTCCTGCAGGTACACGACCGTTTAGCGTTCAACATCACAATGACCAGCGCCCATTTCTATACGATCGTCTAGCTTTTCTTCACATCGTGTAATACCTAGAACTAGACGATCGCTTAGCAACTGAACCTCAACAACGATTTTGAGCAGAAGCTGAAAACTGGAATAGCAGCTCGGCCTCCTTCACTTATTTCTTCATTTACATCTTAATTTCAACTCTAATAACTCCAAATAAATTACAGACTTTTGCTAACACATAAAAGCTCATCAAACAAGAGCCAATTACAAATTTAAATGAGAAATTAAAGAGGATTAAAAATGCCAAAGCTCAAAAAATCATATCAGTGTATCAGTTTCATATTTCTCATATAAAACATTCACCAAACCAAAATTAAACCGAATTGAATGCTTATATGATGCTCTGATATCAATTGTAGGAATGTATCAGTAACAATGGAAGCAACAAGGATTATTTAAGCACTTTAATTCATTAATTTTGGCAAAATATAAAGCATGCTCTTGCAAAAAACAAGTGAGTTTCATGACATACCTTTGTAAAACTTCTTCAAAACTTGTTCTCCAGCTGCAATCTTCTCCGAATCTTGTTACCACCTCAAGATCTTCCCCACTATTCTCTTCATGCTCTAGATTAAGTGGTGGGACTCAAATCAAGCTTGAATCAAGGGATTATGGAGAATTACTCACAGCAGCAATCTTGTTGAAAAACCCTTTCTTCAGCACGACTTTTCTCTAAAATTCTCTCTTGATTGCATACCCGAAATTCATTCCAAACTCTTCAATATATTACCAACCATCATGCAAGGGAGAGAGTTGCATGAGTTGCAGTTCATGCTTGACAAGACAATAGTGATGCCTTTTGTGTGAGCAAGTAGGAGATGGATAATGGAAAACCATGTTTTTCCATTTGTGTTTTGCATTTTCCAATTTTCCAATTTTATCTCAAAATCAAAATTTGATATTTTAAAAATCTATTTTGATTTTAAAAACTGAAAAAATAAAATTAATTTTTAAATAAAACTTAATTAATTTAATATCAAATATTAAATTAATTTTTACACACATCCATCTTTATATATTTAAATATAAATTCTCCTATTCCGTTTAATTCTCAAATTAACACGTAATTATATCTCATATAATTACTAATTCCCTTAATTCTAATTTGAACATTTCAAATTAACTTATCACGTTATCCTAGAGTTAGTCCATTTACGAGCTAGTAAGGGGACCTCACGGACCTACAGATCATGGGCTCCAACGGTTCAATATTAATTGGCTAAACTCATTAGACCATATTAATCCTCATTCGTTAACTAATGGGTCACTCCACTAAAGGCCATAGTAGCACTCCCCTCACTGTAGATATATTATGTCCATATGATTTAACCATAATCAGCAAATCGACCTTTCACAGGTTGTTCGTAATAACGGCTGGGTCAAATATTTGTTTTACCCTCGAGATTATGTCTTATTCCTCAAGTTCCTATTGATACTCTAATGAAAAACTAGTTTGTGATCCAATCACTAAACCAAACTCTCTCGGCCCAATGAGAGGGTGGGGCCCCTTGTTCAAGACCTGGATTCAGTACTTGAGGGAACAACCTGTCTCCTACCCCTAAATCGGGTAGGCGCGAACTCCGTCTTGCACCTTATGTCCCCAGCTATCTATCCGGTCTTACCCCTGAAATGGGAGTCTTATTGAGCCGGCATAGTTGAGCCAATCCTCAACTATGCAAATCTAAGAGCAATCCCGAATAAACAGGAGTTCATAGTTAGCTTAGGATTAAGATCGAGTTATCTAGGTCATCTAGATGAAATAGCCAGTCTTATACAGTAAGCAGCGTTATAAAGTAAGAGTGACTTATTTCTTGGTCCGATCTTATGCAAACTCATTGCATAGGACGTCCCCACTCCTAATGTCATAACATGTACGAATTAGGATCACATCGTATGTAGCACTTTACAATTCTTTTTAACAACTATAGAGTAGGTCGCATCCAATAGTCTTACCAGAATAAGGTACCCAACCTTATTCATGTACTATAGATCATTTTGACTATTTACTCGAACCTGGTCCACTCTTATGTCTCCACATAAAGTTCAAGTACTCATATAATAGTCATGGGTCTTAGTTTATTGGATTTAGACTTTCATACAATTTATAAAATCAATAATAAGTTTATTGATTATAGAAAATGTTTATCATTTTACAAACTGCGTGTTTTAGGACATAAAACCCAACATAATTATCGTCATTAAGCTTATTAGCGGAAAGCAAATTAAGAGTAACGCTCGTCGTAATAAAATTGCTGAAACCATACAATTTATTTATATTAGTTATTAAATGCATTACCCAATTACAACCAATCATTTTAGCAAAATTCTAATGTACCCTATGTGACATATATTTTGCAATGATGCTTCAGTGAAGCAGGGTAAAAGCCACCATAAGGTGATCAGTTACCCCTTCACTAAATTGAGACATTCTCAACTAATAATTACGCCAAAATAACTTGTATTCCTATAATTATTAGTTACCATTGTTTGGTTTAGAAATTATTAACTTAACAATTTCTTGTAAGTGTAACCCTTCATTTTAAATTCTAGAGTTGTAAAAATTGATTAGGGCAAAAACTAAAGTAATCCTATCCATTTCTAGAGTTTGAGTAAAAATTCATGCAAACACTATCTGTAAGGGTACAAAAACAAAGGTGTCTCGAGGTCGAGCATGAAAGTTTACTACAAACTAATGAAGGAGACCGAGGGATGTGTTCTCCTACTTACTATAAACACTCTTTCCATTCACCTTGTTATTGACCTATGCAGACACCACTCGTAAGAAGGCACAAGCAAAGGTTCCTTGAGGTCGAGCATAGATCTCACAGTTGAATTTTTAGGCAAAAATGTGAAAGGAAAAATATGAAGTATCATATACCTCATTTTCCTCACACTGAGTGTTTTACCTAGGGTTGATTAACTTAGAAAAATTCGGCTAATAGTTTTTACTAAGTGTTTGTTAACTTTGTCCAATGTAACATTTACTTTGGATAGTTTAATAACGTTGATTTATGTCCATTAAACACTTTAGTAAACATTAATTACTCATTGAATGCTTATAGAAAATTTATCTAATTCACCTTCCAAGTCGATTTCCAGGTAGGGGTGTTCCATTTCCGTCAGCTTAAATAACTCAACCTAGACAAAACCATCTTAAGACAAAGGTCCCTTATAGATAATTTTGTTATAAATTTTATCTTTTATGCAAATCCAAATTATTCCTATTAAACTGAATTGAAAAGATTAAACCTATTTCTAATCTTATTAGAAACTTTATGAACATAGGTTTAATGTGAATTCAATTTTAAACTATTTAAAATCGATTTGACCTATGTTAGCATACAACTTTTTATTATAGATTTTAATTCTAATTTCATCTAACTTAGAACAATTATAAAGATTAAATGAAACAATTAAAACCTAATAATGCATCTAATGACATATTTTAAAAATTATAATAATTATAATTTAATAAAGTGGTGTCATGTATCATGCATTTCATTTTTTATTACGTCACATACATAACGATTATATAATAAGGTAATGAAAAATAAACAACATCCATCCATACATCTAAACTATATATTATCATATTTATAATATAAATGATGCGTGAAAATGTTATTTATGCATGCCATCATCTTTATAACAATTATACAATATGATGCATGAGCATGCTTAATGAATCTTGTAACTTTATAAATAACATTTATATTAAATTATGCATAAATAAATGTTTATCCTATGGTGAAATTTTGCTATATGACATACAATGTGATATATATATATTATATATATTTTTTAAGAAAAATCATACATCACATGTATAATTAAAGCATCATTTGGACCGAGATTGGCTTCCTAAAATATTAATTAAATTAATATAACACCTTATATTAATTCAATTAATGCAAAATACAACAAAAAAACCTTAATTATTACAAATAATAATTTAAAAAAACAAAGAAAACTGCTACTTGAACCGCTGGGAAGCTCGAACCACCAGTCTGAATCGGTCCTCATGCACAATGCCTCACATTCGGAGCGTAACAACGTTTGGTTGCAGCATTGTTATGCTGGCTTTTTGCTTATCGTAGCGTAGCACTACACTACCCTGCAACATTGCGATGCTCTGCGCAACATAATAATGCTACGACTGAAGCATAGCGACACTACTCTTTCGGCCTTATAGCATAAGGCGAGCATAATTACGCTCTAGACTTACACTTCAAGGCAGTAAACTTGCTTTGCTCGCCTGATTATCCAAAAAAAAACTCCATTCTTGCTCCGTTTTCAACCAAATCAAAGTCGAAACTTGATCATAAGCGACCCGGACATGAATTACATACTCGATAGCAATTAAATTACGCTAAAAAACAATGGACCCTTACATACCGAATCAAAATTAAACGGCAGAATTCTACAAAGTCAGTCCCCAAAACATCCAAGCGTGTAAAATCCCATTCAACATTCATCGATGCAGAATCAAAACCCACCATAACTCTTATTAGATTTTGAAAAAGAAAATTGAGACTCAATCATGCTCTGATACAAAGTGAAAGGAGAAGGTGATTACCCGTAGTGGAAGGATCATGCCCCAATTTTAATTTTACACTTCTAATTAAATAGAGGACAGAAACTCAGATATAACATTCTAATTAAGCATGCATGTTACTAAATATTGAGACGAAATAAGGAATGAAGGCAATTTACCCTTGAAGATAAAAAATCTTCACGAATTCTCTCCAATCCATGAGAGTTCAAACCCTTCTCCCGGTCTTCCCCATTATTCTCAAGGTTGAGAATTGCTATGAGTTTGTGGGTTTCAATAGACTAATTTTGGATGAGAGAGAGATTTGATTTTTTAGAGCAAAAAATCGTAGATAGACTTTTTTTTTTTCTTTTCTTTTCACAGGCCTTCAAGAATGTAGGGAGAAGAAGAGGAAAATATCTTTCTATACAGCTAGGCTAAAATTATTGTTTTGCGCTTGTAGTTACATCTAACTTCTTAAATACCACTGATCCCTCTAATGAACAATTAGTTATAGCCCAACTATAACTGAACCCCTCTCAGGCCAGGAGAGTGTGTGGCGCCACATTGTTCAAGCCTCAGAATCAACCCTTAAGGGGTCGTTTGGTTGGGAGGTTTTCTACATGGAATTGCCATAGGTATCCAATTCTCATGTTTGTTTCACAGTTTTCACCTCTTTACCTAGGAATACGCTATTCTCATGCATTCTCATTTCCCACATATTAGGGTTTTCTATTCCCTTCCAAAACTATGGTTTTCTCTTTTCCTCTCTCTATCTGTTTTTCATTTTACATATAATTTCACTTTGAATATAGTTAACTAATTAATTAATTAATTAATATTAATTTAATAAAAATGAATATCAATAATGATATATTAAAATATTTACTTGACTTATTTTTATAATAAAAATTTATTAAATGAATGGAATTATTTTTTAACATAAATTATTAATTTATTAACAAATAATATCTTAAATATATTTAATTAGTAAATTAGGATTAGTTAAATTTAGTTAGTATTAAATTTCATTTTCAATGATAATAATTTATTACTTTATTGTTTTTTTAATAATCAAGTAATTTATGGAGATTAATTTTAATTTGATCATTCATTATGAACATATAATCATCCTAATTATTTATAAGAAGTTAATTATTTATTGTGATTATTTTTTTATTACTCCATTCATTATTAACATATCATATTTATAAAATATCTTTTAGTATTCGTTATTAATATATCATATTTTTATCTCATTTTCTTCATCTTTTATATAATATATTGTCCATTTAAATATATTTTCTTATATTATTCAATTAAAAGTAAAATTACTAATGCTGAGCTTAATTAATAATAAAAATGATTAAGTATTAGATTATAATTAGTATTACATTCATTAAATGCATTAACTGATTAATTTTAATTAAATATTTATAGTTATAATTAAAATACTGACTATTTATAATTATAATTATAATCTTCAAATGTTTATAATAAAATTATTATTCGTTCATAATTAATTTTTTTTTATCGATATATTAAATATTATTTATTCTTTAAATTGTTAATCTATATGCTTAATTTTATAAATTAAACACAAACACAATTTTTGTTCACAAAATTCTGATAGCATTCTCATGCACAACAAAACACAGTCATTTTTTATTCCAAACATCCTCCCAGATATCTTATTCCCAAACATTCTTTATTCCCATCTAGAAATCCTTAAACCAAACGACCCCTAAGGGAGCAATTTATCTACTTGCCCTAACAGTGGGGATTGAGTAAATTCCTTCCTGTGTAATTGCGTTCCCAGTTTTCCAATCAGACGAATCTCCAAAATGGTAGGTATATTGAGTCGACGAAACTGGTCACTCTCACCCATGCAAATCAAATGATCGCCTTCATAGGCAGGAGTTCATAACTCAACCAGGATTCAGGTCGAGTCCCCTATGGTCATCCTTGTGAAATGTAAGTCTCTTCTAGCAACGGTGTTATATGGAGAGACTATTCATTTCGTGGTCCCGTCTTATACAAACTCTTTGTAAGAATATAACTCACATGTCTTCACGTGAATGATCAGATCAGATCATTTGTAGTCCTTTACAACAATTGTAACAACTACAAAACGAGTTGTATTCGTAGTGTCACCAGAATTAGGTACTCGGCCTTATTCATCTATTACAGACTGTTTAGGTTATCATTTAAATGTGATCCACTTGTATGTCTCCACATACATGTATAAGTTACAGAAGATAACCTTAGATCTTAGTTTATTGGTTTTTATAGGCTAATGCAACTAAATGTCAAACAAAATACTTCTTATTTTATTAGATAAATAAAAATGTTTGTACAATATAATTACAAACTATAAAACTACGAGATTTAGGGCATCAATCCCAACAGCAACATCTTGAGATGCTTTGTAGCTCGAAGAGTCTTGGGAAATAATGTATAGAGAGAACAAAAAAGAAAGATTGAAGCTTTAAGTGATGATGAAGAATTGAGATGAAGAAAACTCATTTTTATAGTAGTACAAGTTGAGAGTTACAAAAAATTCTAAAACTATTAAAATTTCAGTTTTGAATTAAATTAAAGGTAAGAAAATAAGTAGGAGAATTTGTTTTATATTTTAACCTTTGCGTTTCTAGTATACTTATTAGTTAATAATTAATTAATTATGTAGTTTATTGATAACTAATAATTAATTATTTATATTCTATTTATACTCAATCTTAATTGCATCTTTTGTAATTAAGTAAATTAGGGAAGGGCAAAAGTGTCCAAAAAAAGTTCTTCTAAGATTCTCACTTTCTAATATATTATAAGATTTGTTTGGATTGCATTTTCAAATGTTTAATTTAAAAATAAGTTATTTTAAAAAAAAAAAAGTTTGGCAATCAATATAGTTTATGAAAAGTATTTTCAACATTTTTTTGTCAAAAATGTTTAATAAAAATGATTTTTGTAAAATAATATATTTTTTTCTCATACGGATCCAACATATTTGAAATAATTGTTTAAATTAGAATTCAATTTTTAAATCGATTATCAAATACTTATTTGAAAACATAAAATGCCATTTTATTTGGAATCATTTGTTTTTAAATTTCTGGATTCAAATTTTCTCCAAAAACAAGTCTTTAAATATCGATTTATTTTTTTTATAAATTATGAAATTAGATGTTTTTTTAGTGATGAAACTCCCCAGGCTCGCCAACTTCTCTAGTGTCGTCAACCAACTTCTTTAGTTCTTACTCCTTCTTGCTGACAAGCCGACGGACCATCCATCAAAATTATAGACGGCAACGAAAATTGGTATGGTTTTAAGACAAGATTGAACTCAAAATTAAACCTACCAAAAATTCCAACTGTCGGCTGTTGCTACAAATTTCATTCAATCCAAGATTATATTCAAAACCCACTTCAAATTCCAAATTATATATATATATATATATATAACAGGAAATTTACCAACATCCATATTCCATATGCATATGGAGCTTCTTCAATGGATTTGTTTCCAAGATCTGCCTTCTCTTGAAATCGACCCTCCAACCATCGATCTCAAATTCTTAACCATCAGTAGAAGAAACCCCAACAAATTTTTCAAAACGTTATTGAAAATCCCCATTTATCATATTTGATTAGATTCATTTCCCCTGTTATTCTCTTAACCAGAAAGAGAGAGAAAAACAGAGAAGGGTTGGTGTCAAATTTATGCTTCAAAAGAAGGGTTAAGTAATGGGTTTTAGGTCTATCAACTGGTGGTTAAGCTTTGAAAGAATCCTTTTAAGCAACCAACCACCATTTCCACCACTACCCATTTTCTTCATCTTCTTATTCATCTTCTTCTTGTTCTTGTTCTTCCTTTTGTTTTAAGACTTTTTATTTTGTAGCTTTTTTCACACGTGAGAAGAAGGCATTGAATGATTGGGATTGACGATGACTTTTTCTCTTACTTTTAATCCATAAAAAATATTTTAAAGTTGTTGGTGCTGTGTTTCTCGTTATTATATACCTCTTTTCTTTAATGTCTTTTTAATAATTTATTGCTTTTTTGTCGAGTTGGTGTTGGAGTCGTTGTTCCAATTATGAGGAAGAGAGGAGAAGAAAAGAAAACAAAACTGTGGTTCTTTTTTATTTGGGCGTTTTGTAATTATTGATTTCATTGTTTATTTAATGGTGTTTCCTGAATCTCTTGGGATTAGTGTTTGTCTCCATTTTGGGAATTTGGGTCTTTCTTATTTCTTAACATACTTTTGATTTCTTCTGCTTTCGAGGTTGCCTCCCACTACACAATCGAATCATTGGGGTTTCAGGGTAATGATAAGTTTCTTCTTTTGTTCTTTTTAGCAGTTTTTGTTCTATAACTTTGATTCTTTGATTGGGATTCTTCAAATAATAAGTGGGATTTTGTTTGATTCTTTTGTTTGGGAACTCTATGATTCTCTTGCCTCTTTTGTTATTTCATCAGATTTATCCTTTTTGTTTTGATCACTCTGTTTGATTAGACTATGTGATTTTGGAAGATTAAGAACTGTTTGTGTCTTGTTCTCAGCGGCTAAAACTTTTGAGGGTTCTCAGATGACATATTTTCCTGGTTTAAGTAATCAAAGAGACTCCATGTTAGGTGATCAGAAACTTGGTTCTTCTTGCCAAGAACAGCCTCTTTGTTCTGGGAATTTGATGATGTTCATGAACCAAGACCCTTCTTGTAGAGATTATTCAGAGATTTTTTCTGGGGTTTCTTCTAACTATGTTGAAACTGTGGGAGATAATAGAAGTAATAGTGAAATGGCTTTCATTCCACCAGTTGTGGGAATTTTAGATGATTCAAATTTCCAGTGTCAAGGTGTTTCACTTAGTCTTTCCACACACACACCCTCTGTTGTTTCTATGTCTTCATTTCCTCACCAATATCAGAACCCTGCTATGCTTTCTTCATTCATCAATACACCTCCTTCGATCTTCGAGAAGAGGCCAAATTTGAAACCTGATGCGAAAAATGGCATGTATATAGCGGTGGGTTCTGGATATTCGGTGTTGAATTCGGTATACATTGAAGCTGCACAGCAGTTGCTTGACGAAATGGTTAGCATCCAGGAAGCTTTGAAAGAGCTGAAGTCTAAGAAACTCAAAGCTTCCAATGGTTTGGGTGTTGATTCCTGTAGAGAAAATGATGGGGGATCTAATGATCTGACTGGGGAGATGTGTTGTAATGTGAAGGAGTCGTCAGTTGCCAATCCGTCGGGTGATCTATCGCCTACCGAACGTCAGGACTTGAAGAACAAAAACTCAAAGCTTTTGTCCTTGTTGGGTGAGGTAAGCCAACAGCTTCTTGATGTGTTCTAGCATCAGTTTTTGTGTTTCTCTCTCTCAATTTGTTTATGTTTGTTGGATGCTCATTCCTGTTGTTCCTATAAAAACATGCTGACATGTAGAAATTTCTATTATTCTTCCATCTGCTGTTGAGGATTGTTTTTCCTGTACGAGTTGTTTGGTGTGTTTCAATTTACAGATGCTAAAGAATATATTCAACTAGTTTCTTAAATGGATCGATATCTATGTCAAACATTTTGCAGGTGGATCGAAGATACAAGCAATATTACCAACAGCTGCAATATTTGGCGTCGTCTTTTGACATGGTAGCAGGCCGAGGGGCTGCAGAGTTCTACACTGCACTCGCACACCAAACTATTTCATGCCACTTTCGCCGCTTGCGAGATGCTATCAATGCACAGATTGAGGTCACCAGGAGAACCTTGGGGGAGCAAGATGCTTTACATTCTGGTCAAGAGGGCATTCCCCGTCTTCGCTTTGTCGACCAACACCTCAGGCAACAGAGAGCCCTTCAGCAGCTTGGTGTCACGCCACATAGTTGGAGGCCTCAACGAGGGCTTCCTGAAAGCTCTGTGTCGATTCTTCGCGCTTGGTTGTTTGAACACTTCCTCCATCCGTATGCCTTCTAAACTACTAGTACATATTCTCAACATTTGGATTAGCTATGTTTACCAATGCCTTAATGTTCCATTTTTTCTTTGCTACTTCCATAGATATCCCAAGGATTCAGAGAAACTTAAGCTAGCAAGACAAACTGGCCTGACCAGAAACCAAGTAATGTCGTTAATCCTCAACCGTAAACTTCATTTTTCACCCTCTAAACTCAAACGTCTGCTTGCAAATTTGAACGAAATTCGTGTATATATTCATATTAGTCTTGTTTCGTTTCGTTTAGGTTGCAAACTGGTTTATAAATGCGCGTGTTCGACTATGGAAACCAATGGTAGAGGAGATGTACAAAGAAGAATTCGGAGACTCCAACATTGATATCAAATCCTCACCAGAAAATGCATCCAAAGCTTCATGGAACAATTCGCTATTCTCCGAAGATAGGGGAGAAGGCGAGTTGCACGACAGCACAAAATCTGCAGCAAATAACAGTGAACGAGTCCTCTACCGCCCGTGTGCTACCGACGACATGATCAACTCGAGTAACTTCTCAGTGGGTGGAGGTGATGTTTCACTTGCACTGGAGTTGAAGCATTGTGAAGGTGATGAATTTGGGATGTTTGGGAGTAACAATAGAATGGTTGGTTCTGTGGAGCTTGAGGCACAAGATTTTCCATGTTTGGAACCAGAAAGGCATCATCAATGCAGGCTCACAAGTTCAAATATGTTGCATGATTTTGTAGTTTAAAACTTTGATAATCTTCATGGAAGAAGATAAAATTTTAATATACATGTATATATAAGGGCATTTGGAGCCAACTTGTACGTTTAAAGGTATAGATTTGGTTGGGAAATTGTGGATAGAATTGCAAATAAGTGTAATTTGTTTGGATTTTTCCAAATAAGGAAGGGGTTGTAATGTAACACTTTAATCCAACTTTTTATACTAATAGAAAGTAATTGTAATTTTTGAATTCTTATTTTACTAACCATAATGTTTAGTTGTCTACTCTTATCTGGTTAATATAAACATGGACTAAAATGGTTACTATTGAAATACTAAGTAGACTAAAATAGTCATTTTGTAAGGTAAATAAAAGTTAGATGTACCAAAATAAACCAAAATCAAGGTGATAGATTATTGAACGTCTAACTTATAATTTGAGAACTTGTGTTGTCGAGTTATGCTCAAGTTATGCAACGAGAGATTAATTTAGATTTAGATTAAAAAAAATCAATTTTGACCTCAAAATTTGTCAAATTATATTAGTTTTAATCATAAACTTCCAATTTCATCAAATGACATCTCGAACTTGACAAATGTTGCAATCTTAATCGTAAACTTCAAAAGATATTACAATTTTAACATTCTAATAATTTCTCATTCCAAATATCATTAAAAAAGACTTATCATTTATGCATTCAATGAATTATAAAAACATATGTAGGATATGAAATTGATAAAATTTTAGAAAAAATGACAACAGAACTTTTTTCTGGTTGAAATTTATGAATTTTGATAAAATTATTTAATGGTTGGTTTATACATTGATTAAACTTATTTTTAAGTACAATAATTACGAATAGAAAATCAAACCTTTAGAAACGAGTGCATGTCACCATTGCCAATTACACTAAGCTAATTTCACTTTTTCAGTTATTAGGGTAATAATTTGTTCCCTATATTACAAATATATTCCATAATTTTTGGCCCTGGATCTGTGTCGGCCTCGTTCTTCCAAATCAACCACTAAGCTAAACTCAACTAACTTGCCTTCACATGCAGTGGCGGAGCCATTGTTCTTTGGATTTTCCTCATTTCTTCTTCTTCCTCCTCCTCCTCATCACTATTTCCACTTCACTGCAATTTTGTCGCGAAGTGGGGGAGGTTTGAGGTATCTTCCTTCCACCTTTTCAATTTTCTCTGATTTGTTCTTCCCAATTCTCCAGGTTCTCATATTACTCGGTTTGAATTTATGGGGTTCTTTCCCCTTTTGCAAGATCTTCAATTTTTCATTCCATGTTCCCACCCCTTTACGCAAATTTGTTTAGTGAATCGAGGGTTTTCGTTGAATTGCGATTAGCTTATGCGCGTTGTTGAATCATTGATCTCCTGTTATACGCATGATGAAACGCCCCTTTCTAACTGTTACAATGGCGAAGAAGAGATGGCCGTTGATGATCTTAGCATTGGTTTCAATTTCCACGGCAATGGTTTTCTTTATGAGGACTACGTTCGATACCTGTAGTGGTAATGGAAATAGACGTTTTGTGGAAGAAAATGGTATCGACTCACAGATTCGCTCCTCGCAAATCGAGAGAAAAGCTCCGAATCCTCTTGATTTCATGAAGTCCAAGCTCGTCCTCTTGGTCTCACATGAGCTTTCTCTTTCTGGTATTATTGGAATCTTAGCCATTGCCACTGGGAAGGGAATTTTATAGAAATTTGACTGAGAGCTCTTAGTTTGGCTACAGGTGGACCTCTACTACTCATGGAGCTTGCATTTTTGTTGAGAGGCGTTGGTACTCAAGTTGTATGGATTACAAATCAAAAGCGATCGGAGCCTGATGAAGTAGTATACAGTTTGGAGCGCAAGATGTTAGATCGAGGAGTGCAGGTTACATTAATCTTTTAAATTGTCTGCACTTTGGGAACTCTTTAATTACTGTTTGAAGGGAATAAGTTTACTTTTGTCTCATGCACTTTTGGGGTCATTATGTAATCATGTGATAAGTTTGTTAGTTTAGTGTAAATCTTCGTATATGATCAATTACTTGATGTGTTTTGAAATTACAGGAGTGAAAATTTTTCTCAATCATATTGTTTTGGCTTCCATAATTAGCTGCTGAGGCAAAGTAGTGACCCTTTAAAATGTTATTGATTATATCATAATTAATGATGCAGTTATTTATATTCTAGCTACTTGGGTAAAATTAGCGGAATAGTAGCAAATACTACATGTTCTTAAGTTGATAGTGTATTTTGTCTTTTCTTCTTGAAAAGGTCTACATGTTGCTTTTCTTTATATTATTGGTGACTGAGGGTAAGATTTTCCTTCTCAAGGTTTTATCTGCTAAGGGACAAGAAGCTGTTGAAATTGCTCTAAAGGCTCATTTGGTTGTTCTAAATACCGCTGTTGCTGGGAAATGGTTGGATGCTGTCCTTAAGGAGAATGTTCCCCGTGTCCTTCCCAAGGTTCTGTGGTGGATTCATGAGATGAGAGGGAATTATTTCAAAGTTGAGTATGTGAAGCACCTCCCTTTTGTTGCAGGTGCCATGATTGACTCACATACAACTGCAGAATACTGGAAAAACAGAACACGGGAACGATTGGGGTATGATTTCAATTATGATGACAATCTGCGTGCATATATAGATGTAGCCGATTCTTTTTACTAGTATAATCGTAAGTTAGCTGGTTGCTTCGTTTCTATTTCATGTTGACTATTTAGTAGTTCCAAAACAAAGATGTTCTATTGCTATCTAGTTGTTTGATCTCAAAGTTGAATGTTCTACTAGGTACTTTCCAACATTCGTGCTATGAAATGGCACTATTCCACCTTTTTTCCATGGTCAAAATACCTTTCAAAATTACCCTAGTTGTGAGGAAAATTTAACATTGGTGATTTAATTGTCAACTCTTACTATTTAAACATTTTTCAAATCTGAATTAACCCCCTTGGGTATATGGCAGAGATATAGAGGCATATGCTTTTGTTTAAAAATCCAGTGCAAATTATAATTCAGATATCAGATGATCTTCTTCTTTTTCCCACGTGTTTTTGTAGTCCAAATTTAAATATCTTTATTATTTTGCAATGTACCGTGTATACTCTACTAGATCCTTTGGTTATAATATAAAGTTTTTCCTATTTATCTTTTCAGGATTCAAATGCCTAAAACTTATGTCGTGCATCTTGGAAATAGTAAAGACCTTATGGAAGTGGCTGAGAACAATGTGGCCAAGAGGGTTCTTCGAGAGCATATTCGTGAGTCCCTTGGAGTTCGGAATGAAGATATATTGTTTGCAATTATAAATAGTAAGCTCATATTCCTGATGATAAACTTCTGCTCATTTTGTCTATTGATTCCTAAAGTTCTTTTTTTCCTTCTCTCCCTTTTGGGGTATACTGCGTTAGTTAGCATTTTTTGTCCTTAGAGTTTATCTGGGTTCTATGCATTCTTTTGACTACAGCTTTCATAAAGTTAATATCAGCGAAATTTCTTTGTTTTCTTTAATCCACATGGTGAGCCTGTATATTTCAATGGCACGTGCCTGCACCCTTTTCTCATTCTTTTTTTCCCAACGCCTTCATGTCCTATCATTTGAATTCTAGCTGTTACCTTTTTTTTCCCGAGCTCCAGTGCTCTCTAGGAAAGAAAACAGCTATTGATATAATATCTGACTGAAGTGTAGCTCTACGATTTTTGAAGTTGCGGGGAAAATCATACAAAGTTCTGTTACCTATTGAAAGAGAAGTTGCAAGGCCTGTCACCGGTTTTTAGAATATAGAATCTCTCTTGTAAAAATAAAAATTTCCCTCAAGTATAATAGGACTTCCTCCTGTATTTAGGATGCTCTGTGTTGACTAATCTTCATGTCCCAAATAACTTGTTTCCTCCAGCTCCCTATATAATGAAATAGAATGAAGCCTCCTTTGGTCCTTCTATGAAATTGTGCAGTTTCATATTTGTGAACTAAGTTGATATTTGTTCGGTTCTTTCTTGATAAAGTATATTTATATGAAATGTATTGCAACACGTGATCGATGTGATCCCAGGTGTTTCACGTGGGAAAGGTCAGGATTTATTTCTTCGAGCCTTTCATCAGAGCCTGCAAATGATCCACGACAAAAAGCTGCGCGTACCAAGAATACATGCAGTGGTAGTTGGCAGTGACATGAGTGCTCAAACAAAGTTTGAAACAGAACTGCGCAACTTTGTAAATGAGAATAAAATTCAGGATCGTGTTCATTTTGTCAACAAAACCCTGTCTGTGGCTCCTTATCTCGCGTCTATTGATGTTCTTGTTCAAAACTCTCAGGTACTATAACTGTTTAACATACACCCGAATGCATACGAGAAACTATGCAAGATTCTTTTTTTATGTTTCTGCTAGTTTCATTTGCTAGTCTTTCCTTGATTAGATGGTTAATCACAGTTATGCCTATGCTTATTTCCCTTTTCTTTCTTTCTCCCCATTCTCTTTTGAAGACCGTCCATATTGCTTCTCCAAATGTTAGCTTTTGCAAGAGTTACTTAATATAGTATTATGACTGACTATTTCTACCTTTCTAAACCTTCAGTTATCAATGGAACGTGAATTTAGGGCTAGACTATAATTGTTTTTATGAAGTATATTATAATTTGATGTCTGGATCTTGATTTATATTTGTGTAGTGGGGTATATGTCTTCTTTTTCTCTTTTCTTCTTATCCTTTGGTAAAACCCATCAGATTCAATATTTCTTAGCCTTCAAAGCTGCAATTTACCGTATGTCTGTAGGGTAGGGGAGAATGCTTTGGAAGGATAACGATTGAAGCCATGGCGTTTCAGCTACCTGTGCTGGTAAGTTGTCTACCTCTCACTGTACGTTTTTGGTTAAACTGTATGGTTTGGAGAAAGTTAGATTTAGTCCCTATGATTTTAAAAGCTAGAATTTACTCCATATGGTTTGATAAAACCTCATAATAAATAGTCCCATCATAAAAAGAAATTTCATCTCACTTGGAAATTAGAAGTATCATTACCCCTTTTACATATCTGATGGATTCTCACGTGCATTTTCCAATACACACCATGTACATAAAGGGCACCGCTGCTGGAGGAACAATGGAGATCGTAGTGAACGGGACGACAGGTTTGCTGCATCCTGCAGGGAAAGAAGGTGTAACTCCACTGGCACATAACATCGTAAAGTTAGCGACACATGTCGAACGAAGGCTGACCATCGGAAAGAAAGGATATGAGAGGGTGAGGCAAATGTTCCTGGAACAGCATATGGGGCAAAGAATTGCTGTAGTTTTGAAGGAAGTTCTGGAGAAAGCAAAGAGCCACTCTAGTAATTAGCCTTCAGCAGGATGATCAGCACCCTGTTGCTATAGTTGTTTACCTTATATGCTCAAGAATATAGGCGAATTGAATGTTATAGGAGGAGAATTGTATGTTGTATTTCATTTTTGTGAACTTTTCTTTTCTTGTTGTGCAAAGCAAACTATGGAAGAAAATCTTACCTTTATACAAACATCCTTACAAGGACGCAATTCGGACAATTAAGTGGATAAAAATAATTACCATTCTACCGTTTGATGGTTTGATCTCTCACTTTAAAATATGGTTGTGAAACCTTATTTATATAATACACCAATCTACTAATCTAAAACATTCATAACATTTTTTACGATAGTTCTTACTTTAATTTTATTTTGATATTTATTTCTAAATTTTTTTTCATTTTGATTATTATACTTTACAACATCTATTTTGATCTTTGTGAAAGCTAAGTTTAAACATAAATTTTTGGTTGCAAATTTGGTCTGAATCAGAGAAGTTAAAATTTTAGTCCCTATGATTTATAAGATTTTATCAAACTATAAAGATTAAATTCTAATTTTAAAAATCATAAGAGCTAAATTCTAATTTTAAAAAATTATAGAAATTAAATTTATGATTTAAGCTAAAAATTTATAAAATTTAATAGAACAAAAGTATTAAAATGAAATGGGAAATTCGTACGGATAACTAAAATTTGGGTCCAAAATGATAAATGACCCATCTTTTTTGAAAAAGTTGACAAACGATCTTCTGCTGACGTCACATTCCAGTGAAATTACCAAAATAAACTCGCACATGCAGAAAAATCATCTGGCTCTCTCGCTCTCTCTTCGTTTTCTCGCTCATAAATCACTCTCATCTCCTCTCTCTCTCGCTCTCTCTTCATTTCTTCGCTCACAAATCACTCTCATCTCCTCTCTCTTTCGCTCTCTCTCTCTCTCTTTTTCTTCACTCACAAATCACTCTCCTCTCTCACAAATGGAGCTGGTGTGTGGTTTTTCGTTAAAGTTAGTCACATCAGAGATGAAGAAGACGGAAAAAGAAAAAACAGTTTCGCCAAAGTTGCTCGCCGGAGAAGAAGAGAGAGATAACAGAAAAAAAATCGCTTGTCGGAGAAGAGGATGAATAAGAAGAAAAGAAAAGAATTTGAAGGGCAAATTGATGGTTTAACACATATATGATGTCAATAAAAGGTCAATTAACAATAATTTTTTAAAAATTAGGTATTTATCATTTTGGGTCTCTCAAATAGATCGATGGTGTAATTTTCTCAAATGAAATGAGATTAAATATTTGGGGGAGCCTGAAGCTTCAATTTATGATTTTCACCCTCCATTAACATAATTCTTTTCCCTTGTGTTTTGAGACATGCATTAATATACTTCAAAAGTACATTCGAGAATCAAAATGTGATATAAACAAAAATAATAGGAATGAAAATAACTTTGCAAAAAGAAAAAAAAAAGACTTTTTTAAAATATTATTTTAATTCCTGTATTTTGGAGTTTAATTAATTTTAGTCTATGTACTTCCAGATATCTAATTTTAATCCATTTATTTTTAATAAATCTTAAATTTAATCTTTCAAAGAGTTTTTTAAGGTTATTGTTTGAAGAGAAATTGTATTGGATAGCAAAATTATAATTGTGTATTTGTAACCGTAGCTCTATAGCAAAATTCACACCCATTTCTTGTTTGAACCTTGGGGGGAAAAAATAAAACAAGAAGCTCCCCCACTTCCCCTATTTATAATGAAGGAAACCTGTATTTGGTAGCATGATAAGCATATTTTCATTTTTGTTGCCATTTTTTCATATTTGCTAATATTGCAAAAATATTATTAAATTTTGTTTCATTATTACGAACTAAATTTTCCCTTTTGATGTATAGATATTCTCGCTAAGCTAAAGGAAGACTTTCTATTTCACACGTTACGCTTTTGACTAGAGAATAGAAGGTTCTCGAGCCTGCCAGTTCCATTGATCGGGTTGAACTTTTATCGGTGAGTGAAATAGAACATACTGGCTGAAAAGAGTTACTGACTGACCGAGTTTCACTTTGACTTAAAGATTATTATGAATACAAGAAAGAGAGTTTGAAATGGTTTTATCACAGGATTTTTGCTAACAGAAAAGACTTATCCCTTCTAGCCTACCTAAGGAAAGACTACATGCGGATTTAGTTTGAGTAATTTGAATTCTTGGCTAAACAAGAGAAATGTCATCTTTCCTAAGTTAAGTAAGACAAGCTTTCTAGTCGAAAGAAACGACTTGTTGGCTCGAGCAAAAGGTTAAGACAAAGTTGCTTCCTAAGTCAATCAGGTATGGCTTTGCTCCATCTGATATGATTCCCAACAGTCAGCCTTAGACTAAACTCCCTTGAATAAGAACCTAATAGAGGTCGATCAATAGGGAGAGAAGCTTTGGCAGCTCGACCGAGTTTACAAGGGAGAGGAACATTGAGTAGCTCGATTGAAAGGAGAGAAGCGAAGCAGCTTCACCGATAGGGAGAGGAGCTCTCACAAATAGAATTTGAGTACCACAGAGAAAAGCTAACTAGATAATCGGGGATCACCATCAAAAGAAAAGCTTCTCCAACCTCAACTGGATCTCAAGAAAGGAGATTTCATCCCAAGGAACTGACTTCAAATAAAAGAGCAATTGATCAATAACCTTTCTTTCACCCACTTAATTAACAATTAACACATAGTAAATAGAGAACACTTCTATGACTATGTTATACTATATAAGTTTGATCCATTGTAAGCTCTTTCCTAGGAACTCTACAGATCTCATGGCTCTAAGCGGATCCTATAGGACACTTGAAATGCTTTTATCACTAGATTTTTGTTAACATAAAAGACTTATCCCTTCTAGCCTAGCTAAGGAAAGACTACCCGCGTTTTTGGCTTGAGTAATTTGAATTCTTGGCTAAATAAGAGAAAGGGCATCTTTCCTAAACTAAGTAAGATCGCTAGCGCTTTCTAACTGAAAGAAATAACTTGTTGGCTCAAGTAGAAGGCTAAGATAAAGTTGCTTCCTAAGTTAGTCAGGTATGGCTTTGCTCCATCTGATATGATTCCCAACAGTCAGCCTTAGACTAAACTCCCTTGAATAAGAACCTAATAGAGGTTGACCGATAGGGAGAGAAGCTTTGGTAGCTTGATCGAGTTTATGGGGGAGAGGAACATTGAGTAGCTCGACTGAAAGGAGAGGAGTGAAGCAGCTTTACCAATAAGGAGAGGAGCTCTCACAAATAGAATTTGAGTACCATGGAGAAAAGCTAGCTACATAAACGGGGATCACCATCAAAAGAAAAGTTTTTCCAACTTCAACTGGATCTCAAACCTCTTTAGGAAGGAGATTTCATCCCAAGGAACTGGCTTTAAATAAAAGAGCAGTTGATCAATAATCTTTCTTTTTCCCAATTAATTAACAATTAGCACATAGTAAATAGAGAGCACTTCTATGACTATGCTATATAGATTTGATCCTTTACAGGCTCTTTCCTAGGAACTCTACAGACCTCATGGCTCTAAGAGGACACTATGAGACCTCATGGATCAATGGAGGACCTTAGATAAAACATCGACAATAAGTGTGGCAGAGGAACTACTAGTCTTCTAAGACTCTTAGTTATTTAGTTATTATGCTAGGTAAAAGAATAGAGAATACAGACCTATTTTTCAATACTATTAGCATGTTAGCTCGCTAGTAATACTGGTAGAATAGATTAAGGACTGATTAAAGACATATTTTGTTACTAAAAAGTGGGAAGAGCCTCTAAGAAAGAGAACTCCCATTCGATGCCAGAACCGGATGGCCTTATGCAATTGGATAAACTGGAAAAGATTCTCTTTTTACAAAAGACGATTGCACTTCAACTAATTCCTCAGCTGCCCTAACCTTTTCTGTCTGATGACTTGCTAAGAAAGTAAAGTTGAGCCCTAACTGCCTTTTACCTAGCGTTTAACCTTGCCGATATTGCTTTGAGAGATTGCAGGCTTAATCGATACTGCTAAAAACTAATTTGACTTGCCCGATGCCACCCTTTTTAATGATACACCTTGTGGTCTCCTATCCATTGATAGTTGTATACTCCAATTTTCCGAAGTTTAGCTTAGCATCGGGAAATAATAAGGGATAGAACTTGAATCGCAAGAGAATAGATTACCAAATTAGAATCAATAAAAAGGGGCTTTGGAGAAGCGATTTAGGATGAAGAACTTAGCGCATGACCAATTCCACTGCAAAATACGACTTTGACAAATGAGAAAACTAGCACCAATGACCTACAACGCAACTGGAAATGCGTCACGCCTCACCACAGAGATCACTACTCTGGACTGGATAGACCACCATGGGATAGACCACCATGGGATAGACCTCTTAAGGATGGGGACAGATATAGATCCAAGCCGGAGAGCATTATAATGAATAAGGACCTATTACATCAATTCCTTTTAATGATAGGCAGGCCAATAAACTGCTTTGCTTTTCGGAGATAAGGTCAGTACGGAGGATCTATACTTAGGACATGTTGTCAAGAAGATGGATAAACACATCTACAACGAATAGGGTTGCCATCCCATCCTTCCAATGTCCCTCATGATTGAAGCTGACACTCTCCTCACTACTTTAGTTTATTATATAGCAGAAGGATTGAAGAGAGATGCTCACTAATCCACAATTAATAACAAGGGAATCTCCATTACCAATCAATAAGAATTAAGGATCATGCTCTAATAGCTTCGAATAAATGAAATCTATCACGTCTTTCTATTGCCTTTCAAGAGTCTGCCTTGGATTGTTTCGTGGCGTGCCTATTCTTCTTGTCCACAGGGTACCTTTGTTTTCACGATGGCATCTAGAGCATTCCAACAAAATGACTTCTTGATCTCCAAAAGAAGGGTGCATTATGCCATTTTCTCCCTTTCTTTTCTGTATAAGGGATCCCCCCTCCCGCTAGTTGGTTGGTTGGACTCTCTCACTAGACAATTTCATACGATATTTAGTTACCTTGCTAGCCCTATACATAGGCAGGGTTTTCTTCCATGGATCGTAGAGTTCTTCAATTTCACTTTAAGGACCTCATGACCAAAGATCTCAGTGATTATGAAAAGTAAAGCTATGTCATATTTTCTTTGAAGTAGAGTGAGAGCTCTATTTCAAGAGGGATCTTGCCCTTGAGCAAGAAAATCCTACCGTCCTACTTCCTTTCAAACTATTATTCTTCGATACCGCTTTATGGAATATCATCTCTTATTGATCTTATGGAAAAATCCAGTATCGGTCAACTGTAGGAAATTGGCCTACTGGTATCCTTTCAAACACCGACTTTTATTTGTAGGTTCGAATAGGTACTTGACAATGAACTTAGACCCCAACAAGTAGTGCCTCCAAGTTAGTAGGCAATGCACCACCGCGATCATCTCTTTCTTTTGAACTGTATAGTGGTGCTCGGTATCATTTAGCTTGTGGCTCTCAGGATGGCCTTCTTGCATCAACACTCCACCAATGGAAAAATCGGACAGTGTGTACCTCGTATGCCTTGGTGTAATCCGGAAGAGCTAACACCGGTTCTTCCATCACCGCTCGTTTTCAACCTCGAATGCATCTTGGCATCTAGCATCCCAAACCCAAGCTCTATTCTTCTTCAACAAATCAATGAGCGGGTCTGTCATGGAAGAATAACCTTTGATGAATCTCCTATAGCAGTTCACAAGGCCAAGGAAAGAACATTGCTCGAACGCCTTCCTTGGTGGCTCCCAATCTTGAATGGTTTGCACCTTGGACTTATCCATACGTAGCTTGCCTCCCCCCCACAATGTGCCCCAAGAACATGACTGAATGTTGTGCAAAAGCACACTTCTCCTTCTTCACGTACAATTCGTTCTCCTTAAGTACTTGGAAAACTTGTCGTAGGTGCTTTTTTTACCTCTAAAGTCTTACTATACACCACAATATCATCCAAGTAGTCTACAAAAAGCTTGTCCAAGAAAGGCTGGAATACTCAGTTCATAAGAGTGCAAAATGGTGTAGGGGCATCAGTGATTCCGAATAAGAACTCAAAGGACCATACCTTGTTACACATGTGGTCTTCGGCTCATCTTCTTCAGCAATCCTTACTTGATAGTACCCCGATCTCAATTGCTTTAGTTGAGGAAGTAGCTTCAAGTACAGTAAATTATTTATAAAATGTATAAGGGAGGGGACTATATTCCACTCCAGCTGGGCAATCAAGGTAAATATTAGAACACATTCTAACTCACCTAGAAGAATTGTCTTTCAGAAGGGACAAATACCTCTCTCCTTACACTCGAGCTAGTTGTTCAATTGTTGGGCTAGATAGGCTTGCAGGGAGGGATGGGAGAGAAGATGCTAATCGCGTAGGATTTTATCAACAGCAGTGGAAGCACAAGAATCATTTAAGCACTCAAATTCACTAATTTTGGCAAAATATAAAGCATGATTTTGTAGAAAAAATGAGTTTCAAAATATTCCTCTTGTAGAACTTCTTCAAAGCTCCTTCACCAGCTGTTATCTTCTCTAAATCTTATTGTATGCCACCTCAAGATCTTCCCTACTATTCTCTTGGTGCTCTAGATTGAGTTGTAGGACTCAAAAAAATCTTGAATCAAGGGTAGAAGGAGAAAATCTCACTGCAGAAAAATAGCTGAAGAACTCTTTCTTCAAATCAGTTTCTCTCTCAAAATCTCTATAGACTGCATGCCCAATTTTCACTCCAATCTTTTCATTATATTGCAAATCAACATGCAAAGAGAAGAGTTGCATGAGTTGCAGCTCATGCTTGGAGAAGACAAGGCAATGATAATGCTTCATGTGTGAGCTACTTAGGTGATGGATAATGGAAAAAAAATTCCATTTTGTGTGTTTTTTGTTTTCCAATTTTTCAATTTTATCTCAAAATCAAATTTTAATTTTATAAAATCTATTTTGATTTTAAAAATGAAAATTTAATTAATTTCATAAATTAGTTATTAAATAAAACTTAATTAATTTAATATCAAATATTAAATTAATTTTAACACATATCCATCTTTATATATTTAAATCATATTTAAATATATAAATTCTCCTATTCTGTTTAATTCTAAAATTAAGCATGTAATTATATCTCATGTAATTACTAAATCCCTTAATTCTAATTTGAACGTTTCAAATTAACTTATCACGCTAATCTAGAGCTAGTCCGTTACGAGCTAGTAGGGGGACCTCACTGACCTACAGATCATAGGCTCCAACGATCCGACATTAATTGGCTAAACTCATTAGACCAAATTAATCTACATTCGTTAACTAATGGGTCACTCCACTAAAGCCCATAGTTGCACTCCCCTCACTGTAAATATATTATGTCCACATGATTTAACCATAATCAGCAAGTCAACCCTTCACAGGTTGTTCGTAATAACGGCTGGGTCAAATATCTGTTTTACTCTCGAAATTACATCTTATTCCTCAAGTCCCTACTGATTCTCTAATGAACAATTGGTTTGTGATCCAACCACTAAACCAAACTCTCTCAACCCAATGAGAGGGTGGGACCCCTTGTTCAAGACCTAGATTCAGTACTTGAGAGAACAACCTTTCTTCT
>NC_052357.1:558209-593954 GCF_009727055.1 Benincasa hispida | reverse complement strand
TCCCTTAAGGGCTGATTCACGGGCTGGTGCCACACAACCTTTTCTGGTCCGAGAGGTGTTCACACATAATTGGACTATGTTGTATTATTCATTAGAGGAATCAATTGTACTTAAGGAGTGAGATGTAACTACAAGGGCAAAATGGTAAATTGGTTCAGCTGACTTATGAGCATCTGTGAAGGGTCATCGTACTCATGATTGGTTATATTCGATGGACACAGAAATATATCTGTGGTAAGAAGAGTTCAGTTTTTGGTCTTTAGTGGAATGTCTGGCAGTTAACGGACGGTGGATCTTGTGGCTAAAGAGTTTAGTCAACTATTCACGTATCGTTGGAGTTTTGAGTCAGAGTCCATAAGGTCCCTGTGTACTGAAGCTTGGTATTAAAGTTGAGAATCAATTTTTGGGTCTGTTTGAAATGTTCAAATTGACAAGATGGAGTTCAATTATATATGATATAATTGAACCGATTAGCTTATATATGATATAATTGACTAAATGTATGAGATACATTTATTTTGGAGGAAATTGGATAAAAATATGATTTATATCAAGTAGAGTAGAAAACACTATAGTAGATATATGATATCAAACTATAGGTTAAGAATATAATATGATTATATTTATTAATTAATCAATTAGGCGGTTATGAGATAATTGGCCGAGTAATTCTCCGGAATCGTGCGAAAGTGGGAAGATCGAATTCAGTTATTGTAATTGAAGAATAAAATGATTTTTTTTCATTTTGTAAGACAGGAAAAAAAAGGACACGCAGAAAAATCGCTCACGGTGTGAAGAAAAAAAAAATTGAAAATTAATATATTAAAATAAAATATAAAAAAAAATAAATAAAAAAAGAAAAAAAAAAAATATAAAATATAAAAAAATAATAAAAAAAAAATAAAAAAATTAAATAAAAATAAAAAAAAAATATTATAAAAAAAATTAATAAAAAAAAAAAAAAAAAAAAAAAATATAATAAAAAAAAAAAAATTAATAAAAAATAAAAATTGTTAAATCATAAATTTATAGAAAAACTAAAAAAATAATTAAAAAAAAAAAAAAAATTATACTAAATAAAAAAAAAATAAAAAAAAAAAATAAAAAAAAAAATAATAAAAAAAAAAAAAAAATTAAAAACAAAGATAATAAAAAAAATAAAAAATAAAAAAAAAAAAAAAAAAAATGAAAAAAATATAAAAAAAAAAATAATTAAAAGAAAAAAAATAATAAAAATAGTAAAAAAATAAATTAAAAATAAAAAATTAAAAATAAAAAAAAAAAAAAAAAAAAAAAAAAAATAAAAAATAAAAAAATAAAAAATTATATTAAAAATAAAAAGAAAAAATAAATTAAAGAAAAAAAAATAAATAATAAATAAAATAAAAATAAAAAAAAATAAAAAAAAAAAAAAAATAAAAAAAAAAAAAAAATAAAAAATTAAAATTAATATCAAAAAAAATAAAAAAAAATAAAGAAAATATATAAAAAAAATAAAATATTAAATAAAAAATAAATAAAAAAAAAAAAAAATAAAATAAAAAAAAATAACAAAAAAAAAAAAAAAAAAAAAATAAAAAAATATATATTAAATAAAAATATAAAAAATAAAAAAAACATAATAAAAAAAAAAAATAAAAATATAAATAAAAATATAAAAAGCTATCTATCTACTTGTCCTTACATTGGGGAATGAGTGAATTCCATCTTGTGTAGCTGAGTTCCCAGCTCCCAAATCAGACGAATCTCCAAAGTGGTAGGTTTGAGTCAATGACCTGGCCACGCTTACCCATGCAAATCAAAGAATCCCCCTCAATGGCAGGAGTTCCCAACTCACTCAGAATTGAGGTCATGTTATCGATGGTCATCCTAGTGAAGTGAAGTCTCTGTCATGAACGGTGTTATATAACGAGACGTTAACACTTCGTGGTCAGGTATTATACAAGCTCTTTGTATAGGACGTCCCTGATCGCATGTCCTCTACACGAATAATCAAGATCAGACCATCTGTGATCAATCACAAAACTTATGACCATTCCATAAAGTTGGCCGCATCCATAGCATTACCAGGATAAGGTTTTCCTCCTATATACATATACTACAGACCATTTTTGTTATCACTTAAGATATGATCCACTTGTATGTCACCACATACATGCTTAAGTTACATCCAAATAACTAGGGATTTTAGGTTTATTGGTTTGTGGTAAAACAAATAAAACATTCAATTGAGCAAAATCAAGAAGTGAAGTAAAATATTATATATTATACATCACAAGCATTCATACTGAAGGATTGTATCAACAGTAGCAAAAGCTCAAGGATCATTTAAGCACTCAAATTCACTAATTTTGGCAAAATATAAAGCATGCTTTTGCAGAAAAAAATGGGTTTCAAGACATACCTCTTGTAGAACTTCTTCAAAGCTCCTTCACCAGCTGTTATCTTTTCCAAATCTTGTTGTAGACCACCTCAAGATATTCTCCACTATTCTCTTGGTGCTCTAGATTGAGTTGTGGGACTCAAAATAACCTTGAATCAAGGGTAGAAGGAGAAAAGCTCACTGCAGAAAAACAGCTGAAGAACTCTTTCTTCAAACCAGTTTTTCTCTAAAAATCTCTATAGATTGCATGCCCGATTTTCACTCCAATCTTTTCATTATATTGCAGATCAACATGCAAAGAAAAGAGTTGCATAAGTTGCAGTTCATACTTGGAGAAGACAAGGCAAAGATATTGCCATTTGAGTGAGCTACTTGGTGATGGATAAAGGAAAAACCTCTTTTTCCATTTAAGTGTTTTGTTTTCTTTTCCTTTTTCAATTTTATCTCAAAAAATAAAATTTTGATTTTAAAATGAAAATTTTAATTAATTTCATAAATTAATTATTAAATAAAACTTAATTAATTTAATATCAAATATTAATTAATTTTAACATATATTCATCTTTAGATATTTAAATCATATTTGAATATATAAATTCTCCAATTCCATTTAATTCTAAAATTAAACATATAATTATATTTTATATAATTACTAATTCCCTTAATTCTAATTTGAATGTTTCAAATTAACTTATCACGCTATTCTAGAACTAGTCCGTTATGAGCTAGTAGGAAGACCTCGCGGACCTACAGATCATGGCCTCCAACAATCCGAGATTAATTGGCTAAACTCATTAGACCAAATTAATCTCCATTCGTTAACTAATGGGTCACTCTACTAAAGCCCATAGTTGTACTCCCTCACTGTAGATATTTAACCATAATCAGCAAATCGCTCCTTCACAGGTTGTTCGTAATAATAGCTGGGTCAAATATCTGTTTTACCCCCGAGATTACGTCTTATTCCTCAAGTTCCTACTGATCCTCTAATGAACAACTAGTTTGTGATCCAATCACTAAACCAAACTCTCTGAGCCCAGTGAGAGGGTGGGGCTCCTTGTTCAAGACCTAGATTCAGTACTTGAGAGAACAACCTTTCTTCTATCCCTAAATCGGGTAGGCGTGAACTCCGTCTTGCACCCTATGTCCCCAGCTATATATCCGATCTTACCCCTGAAATAGGAGTCTTATTGAGCCAGCGTTGTTGAGCCAATCCTAAACTATGCAAATCTAAGGGCAATCTCAAATAAATGGGAGTTCATAGTTAACTCAGAATTAAGATCGAGTTACATAGGTCATCTAGGTGAAATATTCAGTCTTAAACAGTAAACGGTGTTATAAAGTAAGAGTGACTTATTTCTTGGTCCTAATCTTATGCAAACTCATTGCATAGGACGCCCCCACTCCTCATGTCATAACATGTACTGTAACATAAACATGTCATATAATCTCCTTTTGAAAACTACCATGGTTCAACCATTGTACCAAAGCATATTTCATAAACTTTGTAACTAGAATGCGTTTATAAACTTTAGAGAAATGCATTACTTGGAACTTCTTGTAAAATAACCAACATAAAAGTAATTGTTAATAAAGCATGGATTATTAAAATATTTATAAACCATTTATAAATCATTTATAGTCACCCACAGCTCGTCGGGGCTCTTAAACAGTTTATATGCCTCTCCTAGCTCCTCTTGACCTGAAAGGACATAATCCCCGATTAGATTCCTTAGAATTCTCAGCAAAAAGCTTCAGATAGCTCACTTACTAATGAAACTTTCACCAACAAAACAGCATTACTAGTAAGATGATCATTATGAGCGAGATTTACCACTTCTAGTGAGATTTGTAACTTTCCAGCAAGATTTATGACTTTTCCAGTGAGATTTGTGACTTCTAGTGAGGTTGTGACTTCTAGCAAGATTCAGCGCAAGACCAGCGAGATCTTCATCCTTAGCGAGATCCTCCTCTTCCTTAACTCACTCTCACTCTCGCTCATTTTCTTATCTCTCGCTCGCTCTCGCTCATTTTCTTATCTCTCACTCGCTCTCGTTCATTTTCTTATTTCTCCCTCGCTCTTGCTCATTTTCTTATCTCTCGCTCACTATGGTGAGCTGCTTGCTTATTCTTCCCAAGCAGCTGCCTGTTTATGTACTGATTCCCTATTTCAAATTCCAAAATTCATAACTCGAAATCCAGGACTCTTTTTAAGAAACTTCCTTCTACAAACTTGTTTAGAATTGAGTTACTTTCTTATATTCAAAATCTCGGTAGGAAATTCCTTGTAGTTCGTCCTGAAGCTTCCAATCTTCCCTCTAGGCTCTGATTGATCCGAGAATCTGCCCCTTCTACAAATTCTTTAATTTTTGCTATTCTCCATATAAGATCTTTCTTCAGCAAAATAACCTCAAAAACTAGATTCTCCCAGCTTTCGAATGGCACCAATTTCACTTAATTTGCTCAAGTCATTTTCCAAAATCGAGCTTCTGAAGTTCCTCTTCCTTTTGTACTTCCTTCCGCCTCCCCTGTTCAAGGGTCAAACGGCCACCTCATCCAGCACTTAGTGCTTCCGGCCAATTCCTAATAGTGAGTTTCTTCAATTAATTTATTTTTCCTTCTCTTCCTTTATAACCCACGTTAGGCCTTCCCCTCATAATATAAATTTAGCGTGTATCGCATACTCCATCGTCTAACGCCCAGTGCCTATCGTCTAGTGCCCAACGTTTATCGTCTAGCGCCCAGCGTCTATCGTCTAGCGCCCAACGTCTATCGTCTAGCGCCCAGTGTCTATCGTCTAGCGCTCAACGTCTATCGTCTAGCGCCCAGCATCTATCGTCTAGTGCTTATCATGCAGCTCATCGTCTAGCACTGATGCCGATCATATAGTGTCGCTTACGCTATCGTCCAACGCGTAGCTTCATCATTTAGCACGATCCTTCGCATCATCTAGCGCATCATTTAACTCCGTGAAATTACTACACGATCGCCTACCATCGCTTAGCTCTCTGCGCATTTACTATACGATCGCCTACCTAATCGTGTAGTGTTATTCATTTACTAGACGATCGCTTACCCAATCGTATAGTGTCGCTCATCTGCTACATGATCGTCCAGCGCATTTGCTCGCACACACTTGAGGTTGCCGCAAGCTTTATCAACGCATCATGCCTTTCAACCCATACGTTCATCCTTAGTACCAACACATAGTTTATCCTTGCCTTCAACACTTAACCTCTACAAGCCTTGGTTGCTACCACAAAACCCCATGCGTCCACACTTCTCCATCAATGCATGCCCACACTTTGCTTCCATACTTAGCAAATTTTCACTTGTTATATTATCTAAAACTCACCCTTGACTAAGTATTTCTAACACTTAGAATTTTCTTCCTCCATCGGCCTACCTTCTTTACCTCCTTTCATAATTTTACTTAACACGTTTGTTACTTACTTATGCAGGAAAAATGGAGTACGGGGCTTACATGTACGAATTCGGATCACATCATATGTAGCACTTTACAACTCTTTGTAACAACTACAGAGTAGGCCGCATCCAATGGTGTTACCAAAATAAGGTACCTGACCTTATTCATGTACCATAGATCATTTTAACTATTTACTCGACCCTGATCCACTCTTATTCTCCACATAAAATTCAAGTACTCATACAATAGTCATAGGTCTTAGTTTATTGGGTTTACAACTTATACAATTTTATGAGATTAATAAGAAGTATATTGATAATAGAAAAATGTTTATTATTTTACAAACTGTGAGTTTTTAGGACATAAAACCCAACAAATCGGCCATTTGCTTCCTATTTCTTATTCATTGATTGGAGATTAAGATGTTCCTACGGAGCAATTAGTAGGTATCAACGGAAAGTCAAGCATAGAAAGTTGGGTTATATACACAAAAACTTCCACTAGCGAATTCTTTCCTGTTTTTTCTCCATCACATCTCTTTTTTCACAAACAAGTTTTTGTTTTTCAATCTTTGTTCTTTAATTTTCTTACCTATCGATTTTTTAGTATATCAACAATATATCAAATGGTAGAGTATGTTAATGATCTATCGAACATCAATCAAGAAACATATTAACATTTCAATGAGTACAATTAGTATATCAGATATCAATTAACAAACATATTAAATCTCTAGTCCATCAACATATTATTAAATATCAACTGGAAAGAATATTAAATATTTCAGGTATATTAGCGGCATAATACATAAGACATGAGTGTATTGGTCATCATCAGCAAATACTTGAAGTAAAACATGGGTGTATCAACAATATATCTAACATCAATCAATATTTCAAGTGTATCAATAATATATATAACAACAATCAATATTCAATCAATAACTTATTTCCAACTAAAACATTTGTGTACCATTTTATAAGCATGATATTCCAAGTGTATCAGCATTATATCATATATCAATCAGTAAATACTTGAAGTGAGACATGAGTGTATCAATAGTATATCAAACATCAATCAACATTCCAACTATATCAGCAATATATCTAACAATAATCACGCATTTTAAAAGTGTAGGGCATTTTGGACCTTCAGTTATTCTAATTGAGATGGATTTATTAACTTTTTTTCATTTTTTAAAATTATAATTGATGGCTATGAGCTCAATTTTTATACTGTGTTTTGCCATTACGGGCTAAATCCATATCAAGTATATCATAAGTATACAAAATAAAATTTCAAACATATTATTTCTGTATGTAGTGGCATATCATTAAGACGTTTGTCTAACTAACTAGTATCATAGTTGTGAATACATCAACTATTAACATATTAAAATTTCAAGTAAATCAATAGTCATAAAGTGTCAATCAATGGGGATATTAAATCTCAAAGTATATCTGCATGTTAAAATTCATTGGTGTTGAAAGCATCTCCATGTGTGGGCATAGGCCGTTTTTTGCTATGTTTACAAAATATATATGTTAGTGACACGTTCCTAATTTTCAATTTCTTTTTTACTAAATCTGCAATCATCCCATGTTTTAAATGGTAAAATTGCTGAGAATATTTTAAAGTTGAGCAAAATGTCATTATCTATCAATAACAGACCACAATAGACTTCTATCACATTAATAGATAATATTGTGGTCTATCATTAATAGATAGTGTAACTTTGTTATATTTGTAAATAAGTTGACTCATTTTCTTTATTTAAAAATAGTTCTTTTTATCAAAATTAAATAAATAATAATAATAATAATTTTCATGCAACAAAATAAAATAAGGAAATATATTGGGAAATTTGAACAGATGACCTATTTTTTGGGTCCAAAATATCAAATGATCCACTTTTAAAAAAATAATGTCAATTGAATCTTTATTGACATTATCGCCATACCAAATTACGTAAATTGTCCTCACAAGTGCATTACGTTATAAGTCTCGCTCTCGTCTAGTTAAACATTCTCACTCTCACTTGAAATTTCCTGGTTTGATGTGATTACTCGTCACTGTACGAATGATTTGTCAATTTTCATGACTGAAGCCTCAAATCAATATTACCTAAACATAATAAAATGGTGATTTCTTTAAACTCTAAACTTCATTTCAATGGCGATTACTTCTCTGGTTTTCGACGGTGTTTTGTTGAATGGAGATTTTTCGAACGTGGATTTTCAAGACGAGGCTTTTTCAGAACGGAACAGGTTTTTCAGAATGGTGTTTCATTATTTTTGTTGTATTATTTCTAAAAAGGTAGCATTACGCAATTTTGTATTGAGAGAGAGAGAGCGAGAGATAGAACAGGAGTGAGAAAGAGCAAGAATAAGAGAGAGAGCGAGATTGAGAGAGGGTGAGATTAAGAGAGAGCGAGAGTATACTTCAATTGCTTGTACAACTTAATGACAAATTTTCTCTTGCTTTGTAGGATGACAGAAAAGTGTCTACTTATTCGATATAGAGGTGATTGGGATGAGAATGAAAATTCATATATTGGGGGAGAGTTGACAAGAATCATTGTGCCTGTTACATTGAAGTATGAAGAACTTAAATCTCACATTTACAGGGTTACAAATGTCAGTTCTTCAGAGTTTGATCTTATAATGAGAGTTAAATATAAGCTTGAATATGAAGTCCCTCCACAATACATAAGGAATAATGATGATGTTCGCTTCCTTCTTTTCCGAGAAGATTTTAGTACACTTCAGTTATCTATAATGCTAAAATTGAATCAGGACGAAAATATTAGAATGGGGTTTGGAAATGTGAGTTATGATGATACGGCTGTGGATAGAAAATACGAGGAATCATATCCGTTTCATCGGGAAGAGGATGATATTCCATTGTCTACCAACACTGTACCATCAACATTATCACTAGACAACGATCACACTAATCCAGCAAGATTGAATTCAGAATTGGGTGGTATTTCAGTTGTTGGTAATGAGAGATCATCTAGACTTGATTATATGGATTGTGGTCATCTAGAGCAACGTTGTGGTCCTTCAGTGGATGTTGATGAGCAACCAACAGGATTGAATGAAATGGATCGTGATCATAGAGATGTGTGTTGTTCTACAACAGCTTCAGTGGTTCCACCATGTATGTCTTCAAGTCATAGGGGAGAGTTGATTATGCCTGGTACCTCTTCATCTGGGACAGAGGACGTTGAAGTTGGTCAACTATTTTTTAGTAAAAATGACTTGAAAATGCGATTATCTATTTTGTCCATTAACAAAAATTTTGAATTTAGGGTCAAGAAGTCAACCAAATTTTTGTTCACTGTCAAATGTATTGAGGAGACTTGTAAGTGGAGCCTTCGTGCAGTGAAAATGGAAGGGTCTGATATATTCAAGATCACAAAGTACTGTAGTTCGCACACATGTTCTATCGGAATTCTAAACCACGACCATAGACAAGCAACTGCTACGGTTATTGGTCAGTTGATTAAAGATAAGTTTACAGGAATATGATGTATTTATAAACCTTGTCATATCGTTGAGGATATGAGGAGAGATTATGGCGTGAACATAAGTTATGATAAAGAGTCACGTGCAAGAGAAGCCACATATGATCTCATTAGAGGTACTCTAGAATACTCATACTCCATATTACATGCTTATGGGGAAACATTAAAAATAGAGAATCCGGGTACAATGTTTGAGATTGAACTTGAAGATAAGGTGCATTTCAAGTATTTTATGGCATTACGGCCTTATATTAGAGGTTTCGCAAGTTGTCGGCCTGTGATAACTGTTGATGGGTCGCACTTGAAAGGAAAGTACAAAGGGACCATGTTGGTTACGATTTCTATGGACGAGAACAATCGATTATACCCACTAGCATATGTAATAGTGGACAATGAAATCGATCGATCATGGAAATGGTTTATGTCGAACTTGAAATGCAGTATTGGAGAACCCGATAATCTGGTGTTTGTGTCTGATTGGATGGTATCTATCAACAATGCTATTCGTGCATTTTTTTCACGGCATTTCATGGGTTGTGCACGTGGCACATAGAACAGAATCTTATTACAAACTTTAAGGATAGTACGGTTGTTGGGATATTTAGAGATGCAACAAGGGCATTTCACATGATAAAGTTCCAGAAAAAATGGGACGAACTCCATAGTTTTCGAGACGGTGCTGTCACGAAATATCTGCAAGACGTCAGTCTTCAAAGGTGGGCACGGGTTTATCAAATAGAACGAAGATATNACTCCATAGTTTTCGAGACGGTGCTGTCACGAAATATCTGCAAGACGTCAGTCTTCAAAGGTGGGCACGGGTTTATCAAATAGAACGAAGATATGACAACATGACGTCCAACAGTGCAGAGTGTTTCAATTCATTAACTAAAGAGTATCGGTTATTGCCCATAGTATGCTTGATTAAACATATTAGAGGAATGCTCCAATCGTGGTTCTACAAACGGAGGAATTACTGGGCATCTCGAACGATATTACACTCTAACTACTGTGAAACCCGATTGGCAAGTGAGGCCGATAAGGGCAGAGGATATCGGGTTGATCCTATTGATTGTTATCGAGTCCACATGCGAGATAATCGATAAGACGGTATTGTGAATCTTCACACGAAGGAATGCACATGTAAGGAATTCGACTCACTTGGTATCCCGTGTTCGCATGCAATTGTTGCCGCCAAGGATCGAAACATACCCATTCAGAGTCTTTACAGTCGATTTTATACAGTGGACTCTCTAATGACTGCGTATGCGGAGTCTATAAATCCACTTGGGCACATATCTGAATGGAAGAGTGCTCCTGGATATGTAGAAAAAACTATACTTCCACCAAAGTTTGTGGCACAAGTCGGGCGACAGAGAGTGAGAAGAATACCATCTAGAGGAGAATTTCGTAGACAAATGAAATGTGGTCGGTGTGGGAATTATGGGCATAACCACCAAAATTGTAGCGAACCACTCACAACCGTGTGACATACTGAAAATGCCAGAAACCGTGACTCAAATACCTCCCATCTAGTTTAGTTTATAACTAACTTTATCTTGTAACGGTCTGTTGGTATATGTTATAAATACCATTGATCAGGTCCCAAAGAAGAGTTTTTCATACTTTCTATTTTTTCCATAAAAAAAAACAAGCTGTAAGCAATCTTTATTTTTCTGTAAACAAAAAACAGTAACAAGCTAGAGTATGAGTATTTTTTTTTCTATATAAGAAAGTGAAACTTTTTGCAAATTACGAAAACACAATCTTGTTATCAAATCATATCGATTTCAGAGTATCGAGATGAATTGCGTATCGATTTTCTTCTATCGAATAGCATCGAGTCAGAAGTTTTTCATCGAGTATCGAGCAGAAACTTATCGAGCATCGAGTATCTAGCATCGAGGATTTAACAGAGCATTACACAGCCATGTCTTCACAATCTAACTCTCTCAAAATCTTACTCTCCCTCAAAGTCTCGCTCTCTCTCAAAATCTCGCTCTCTCAATGTTTAAACTTTGATATAATGTTTTATATATCATTGATATAATGAAAAGAGCAATAGCTCAATTATACATGTTTTTATAAAATGTATAATATTGAACTTTGAACTTTGAACTTTGATAAAAAAAATTTATACATGTTTTACATACATAAAAAAATACATGTTTTTACATACATAAAAAATACATGTTTTATACACATAAAAAATACGGAGTGTTTGCCCATAATTGACACGCTAACTACATCTTATATTCACTCATTTTCTCCTGAGTGATTACGGACGAATCAACACTAGTCACCAAATGTTCTAGTAATTTTATTGCAAAAATGTCACAATCAAGAAACTCGTGTTGTATGTCGACGTTCATAGGTCGCGAGATTTTCCAACGGGATGTGGATAGGTCCAGCTTTGAACGATCCATGTCACAGTAGTGAAGTAGGGATAGTACTATGACAGTCAATGGCTTCAGCCAAGTTCCCAGCTTCATCATTGGTGTGTATGACGAAAGTGAATCGAACATGAATATATGACCTCTATTAATGTCCATTGTAAGGACCATCCAGTGCTCACTGATATTCATTGTCGTATACACGAAATCCACATCTGCCCATTTGACATCAAATTTACCAGTGACGTAGTCCTTGTACATGCCTTCATCCTCCCATACTAAGGCAGCCTCCAGTCTCGTCTCATTCTGTATTCGTTTAAATATCCCTCCATGAGCATTAAGGTGATTTTGCCAAATAAAATGAGAAGTTAAGTAACGAAATATACCATAGTAAAATGACTCTGCACAACAAAATATATCAAAATGTACTGTTACACCAATTGGCAAGATGGTGAACTTGTGCATGCACATGTCAAGTCGGGTATAAAATTTTTCTTTCATAAAATGAAATAAAGTATTTATGGTCTACACAAAAAATTACTATATCAGTCAAAGTACAAGATATCCAACTATAAAGAAGTCAAGACTAGGAAACTTACATCGCACTCGACCCACGAACTCGATTCAATCAATTCCTTGAAAAATTTCTTGGCAAGTGGTTTAAAGGAATTCACTCGAACCTCGTTATCGGTATTCTCATCTGAGATCTAGCCCATCATTTTTGTAAAGATATTAAGTGGAACGTCATGTGCTACGTTGTACCCAACAATTGCTATGAATAGTGACGTAGGCACACCCGGGAGAGGATACTTAACCACACTTTTCTTCTTTACTTGAGCTGAAGGTGTATATTTATCAACACCTTTCCTCTTACGAGTAGTTCTTAGATATTCCTACATAAACAGATAACAAAAAATTACTCATCAAGAAATATAAAAATATAAACAAAGATTACTGATCAATAAATTACTCACCAATGTAACTCCTTTTATGGTCGTAACAATACCAGAAGTGTCGGCCTCTGAGATGTCAGACATGTCGGCCTCTGTATGTGGCATGGTGACTAAGTCAGACATGTTGGCCTCTATATGTGGTACGTCGACCTTTATAGGTTAGACGTCAGTGGGTGATGTTGTGGTATCGGGCTCTAGAGGGGATGGGAGTAGGTTAAGTGGTGGTATTTTGAGGCTCTACATGGGGGATGAGAGTATCAAAGGCAGTCACATCAGTGGTATCGGAATCCCAAGATGGGATGAGCGACATCGTGGCATCGTCACCTGTATGTGGGATGGGTGACCTTGTCGTCTCCTCATTCACTATGGAACCCTTCAATTAGTAAACTAAAATGATGAGTTAACGAACACATAAAAACTAAACATGTAAAGACATAAAATGATAGTAAATGCAAACTATGCACATAGACCACAACAGTGACAGGATGACCAACAATTTCCTTTCATATCTGTCATGTTTTCCTCGATATTGGATACAAGACTATTTAAACTCGATATACGGCCATCCAACCTCGATAGTGAGTTGTCAATGGTCTGCAGGTACGAATAAATAGAATCGTTGGGATTGGCTCCCTCCCTGCGGGCAGCACACTTAAGACACTCTTCATCCATAGATCGCTCTCTATGGGAGTCCGTAAGATGGACATCAGGTGGGTTCAACTCATCTTCATCGCGTACGTCCCCCACCACATCATGGAACATATCATCACTAAGTGTGTATGTCCATCCCTCCATCCTTCCACATTCGGCATCCTCGTGCTCAAAATGCTCATGTTCATCCTCTCTCTCCACCCTTCTACATTCATCATTGTTACCTCCACGATGATCATCATCGCCGCTTTTAGAACTACCCCTACTACTCGACCTATTACCACTTTCAGCCTATCATCATTGGCACCTAGATCAAATATAGGTCGTCTGTCCACTAGGGTATCCCGAAACTCCCTCTTAAGTCTATCATGACAAGACCCTCTTTAACCTTTGTCTACATTAACAAATCAGTAAACTGGTTAGTATCAGTTTAACAACCAAATAAACATATTATGCATAGAGTAAACGTACATTGTTAGACTCGAATATGTCTCTCTCGAGTACTTTGAAGGACACTGAGTGGGAGCATGACCATCGTAATATGTGGCAAAGCCACCTTGCTCCTTCGCTTCACAATGTTCCCAGCTATTGATGCTGCTAGGATCTCGTACGTCCATAACTAAATAAAATTTAACATATATCAAGAACATTAGTAATATTAAATCAAACAACACGATTATTATGTTAAGCAAATTTACCTAGAACGCATGTGGAAATCCATGCAAAGAGTATTTCACGACGTAATTTTTATTTCCTTTTACCTTCGTCTTATATAGACTACTCTTATCATTCAATCTAGTCTTTAGGGCATCGAGTGTCCTCTCCCAAATAATGGTACCCCAGTCTAGACTATTGTAGTACTCTATGTTTTAAACGTCCTTAAAATATTTATGGTCCACTGCATTTTTCTGTTTGCTCTTTCCTATCATTGCAACCTCCGTGTAGTAGACTAATGTGATCTTCACAGCATCCTCGTCATTTTCAAACTTCAATTCTTTGTATTTTTCTTCTAATAGACGGACATGTAAGGTGTTCTTCATCATCGATTACCAAAATACTTGATTGTAAGGTCATACGAGGACTGCTCATTCTGATCAACTCGCGTAGGGGGTCACCACAAACCAATCATCAACAAAAAAATCATCCTTCGAAAAAGTGACGATCTTTCCACTAGTAAAGAATGAGTTTGAGTCAGATCTCGTGCTCTTCACTTCTCTCAGCAACATATGATGGATAATTTGGTTGTTGAACACCTTGTCAACGTCTACAAATCGCCCAAAAACTGTTCTCTTGAACATCTCTAACTGCCTTGGGGTAAGCTTCTCCTTCACAGTCTTGTTCGCATTAGTAATGTGGGCAAAGCTCGTTACTTGATCGGGAAATCGGTCGACTACAGATATTCTGAAACGTGTTGACATCTTAAATCACTCCTGCATGAAATAAAGATTCAATTAGTAAACTCCTTCAGAAAAAAAAAATTGTAAAAAACATTATGTTTAAGTCTCGTTGGTATCGCTCTCTCTGGTATTGCTTTTGTTGGGTTCTATGTCCTAAACTCGTGGTATGTAAACAATGGAACTTATTCTGATATTCAATAAATGTGTGATTGAACAGAAATCCAATAAACCTAAAAGTCCCTTGACTATTGGATGAGTACTTGAATTTTATGTGGACACATAAAGGTGGATCAAGTTCGAGTAAATAGTCAAAATGATCTATAGTATATGGTTAAGGTTGGGTACCTTATTCTGGTAACACTATTGGATACGTCCCGCTCTGTAGTTGTTACAAGGAGTTGTAAAGTGCTATAAACGAAGTGATCCTAATTTGTTCATGTTGGACATGAGGAGTGGGGTGTCCTTGTGCAAAAGAGTTTGTACAAGATCGGATCACAAAATGTCACTCTTACTTTATAACGCTGTTTACTGTTTAAGACTGACTATTTCAAAGCGATAACCTAGGTAACTTGACCTTAATCCTGAGCTAACTATGAACTCCTGTTTATCTGGGATTGCCCTTAGATTTGCATAAGTGAGGGTTGGCTCAACAACGCCGGCTCAATATGACATAAGGTGTAAGAGGGAATTCACTCCTACCCGCTTTAGGAATAGTAGAGAGATTGTTCCCGTAAGTGCTGATTTTTGGGCTTGAACAAGGGATCTCGCCCTTTCATTATGAGAGGGACTCGGTTTTGTGATTGGATCACAAAACAATTGTTCATTAGGGTATCAGTGGGGACTTAAGAAACAAGAGGTAATTTTGGGGGTAAAACAGAGATTTGGCCTGCCGTTATTACGAACAACCTGTGAAGGGTTAATTTACTAATCATGGTTATATCGAGTGGACATAATATATCTACAGTGATAGGAGTTCAACTATGGGCTTTAGTGAAGTGACTCATTAGTTAACGAATGGGGGTTAGATCACTCTAATGAGTTTAGCTAATTAATCTCAGATCGTTGGAGCCCATGATCTGTAGGTCCATGAGGTCCCCCTACTAGCTCGAAAATGGATTAGCTCTAGAGTAACGTAATAAGTTAATTTGAAACGTTCAAATTAGAATCAAAAGGAATTGGAGAAAATATATTTAAATATGATTTAAATATATGAAAATGAATTTGTGTATAAATTAATTTAATATTGGATATTAAATTAATTAGAATAATTTAAATTGTTTAAATATTTATTTATTAATTTTATTAGAAAATTAATTTATAAAATTAATAAATTTTGATTTTAGAAATAAAATATGATTTGAAAATCAAAATAGATTTTTAAAAATTGAAAAATTACACAAAATTGAAAATGGGTTTTTCATCTTCAACTAGCTTACAAGGAACCCACCTTCTCTTTTAGTTTACTCCAAGTATGAGTTGCATCCTATGAGCACATCTCTTTGCATGATAGTCTGCAATATATTGAAGAGATTGGAGTGAAGAAAGGTAAGGTGAACCGATTGAATTTTTGCTGAAAAATTCAGATGAAGAAGGTATTCTTCAATGGGTTGGTTCAGTGAGCTTTCTCCATATTCCATTTGATTCCAGCTTATTTTGAGTCCCACAACTCAAACTAGAGCACCAAGAGGATAGTAGAGAAGATCTTGTGGTGGTCTACATAAGGATTCGAAGGATTTTATAGCTGGAAATGGAGATTTCGTTGGTTCGACCAAGGTATGTTCATGAAACCTATTATACTCTGTTTTTAGCATGTTTCTTTTCAACCAAAATTAATGAATTAGAGTGCTTATGGATCTTGTTCCCTTTCGCTGTGTGCTGGTGTCGATCCAATCGCTCTCTCTGGTATCGCTCTCACTGGTATCGCTCTCTCTTGTATCACTCTCGTTGGTATCGTTTTCGCTAGTGTCGCTCTCGTTGGTGTTGCTTTCTTTGGTGTCGCTCTCTCTAGTAACTCTCACTTATCTCGCTCACATTCTCTCTTTTTACTTGTCTTCAACCATATAACACATCGGAAAAAAAAAATAAACCATAGGTTCACAGTATTTCTAAACCTCAGAATGACCTATCCTTTCTGGTGTCGCTCTCTCTGGTATCGCTCTCACTGATTTCACTCTCACTTATCTCACTCACATTCTCTCTTTTTACACGTCTTCAACCACAAAACACATCGAAAACTAAAAAAACAAACAAAAAATATCATAGGTTCACAATATTTCTAAACCCAGAACGACCTACAAAGCCCTATTACCGATCAGTTTAAGACATCTTCAGGCACAGATTGAAAGATTTACCAATCAAATTTGATTTTTCGGCGGTAGTGGAATCGTTTGCAAGCCCAAATGATGGATTTTAAAACCGAGTAAAACCGTTGGGAGCTTATGAGCAATATGAAGCCGTTACGCTTGGAAAATTTGAAGAGTTTTTAGTTTTGGTTGGTTTTCAGTAAAAGGGTAAGAAGAAGAGGTGAGGGCAATTTACGTAATTTGGTATGGCGATGATGTCAACAGAGGGTCAATGAACATTATTTTTTAAAAATGGGTCATTTGACATTTTGGACCGAAAAAATGGGTCATCCATACAAAATCCCGAATATATTTCCAAAATTAGACTAAAATGGAAGAATATACAATGACCAAAATGGTACTATATACAAACCGGTTCATGTGGACCGTTTACAGTTCTATCCGGTTCGAAAATTGAACTTCTCGTTAAAGATCTTGTCGGTGATGACGATCAATCTAAGGCCAAAAGAGCAAAGAAAAACGTCCTTCCCTTGTGATTCGATTATTTCAAATACGAAATCTCCGACCAGATCCGTTCTTGTGGACGGTGAGGGAGAAGGCTTTGCTGCATCTGAAATGTTTGTTGTATCAGTGAAGCCATTTTTTAGCGTTCTTCTTGTCACTCTTTCGTTGTCCTTGGCGGTGCTTCTCTTGTCGCCGCCCTCTTCGCTTTTCTTCGGCACTTCATTGTCATTTACTAATGAACGGTACACTTTACTTCCTTTCATCCATTATTTTCTGTTATGGCTTCTGAGTAAACGATTCGATGTTCATGAATTCAAATAATGAAATTGAGATGCATAATGGCAATGATTTTGCCTTTCGTTTCCGAATAAATAGCAAATAGTGGAACTACCGATTGAACTTGCAACATTTGAGAATATATTTCCACTTTTTTTCTTTGTTGATTACTTTGTACTATGTGGCTGCATTGATAATAGAGAAATCGATAGGAAATTGGAACCTGATGGTTTTGTTTTGCCTCGGATCTAATAGTAGGAGATCTGTGGCCTGTCGCTCCCCTTGCCTATCATTCCTCCACAGGAGTGGTCTATTTTACTTCCTTTTTTGAAATCGAAAAATATACCTACAGTTCTAGCTAAAAGACTTTGGAATAGTTCTTATAAATGACGGAAGATTAAATTGACTCAATGTTAATTGCAGAGGCTACACGGATATATGGAGTGTTCAAAGGATAGTAGAGTGGAGGCTTTGCAAGTGGTGGCTTCAAGGCCACCTACCTGGTAAACTGATTTGATTTCTAGTGACATCTTCTCGTTTACTCTCATGTTCTTTTCTGTTTTCAACTCTCTGCTGATAATGTAATAGCAAGATTCATAAATTGGTAAACTACTGCCTGATTTGGGTACTTGGGAATCCTTGAGTAGGAATTCACGGCACACAAAATTGCATAGAATGTACAAGTGTTAGGAGGGGTTTCTGATGAGTTTTGATTGTCTGAGTCAGTTTTAATTGGCTTTCATTGCAGACTTTTTGTTGAAATGCTGCAGCTCTGCCCGCTGATAGCAATGGATATATACTCGTGGATTGCTATGGTGGGCTCAATCAGATGAGAAGAGATGTAATATTCAACGAGTTTCTCATATATTTAATTTAACTTTGCCTGTTACTTGGATAAAATTTTCTAGCTAAAAGTTGTGCCCTTCGTTATGTGTGCAGTTGTGTGATGGAGTTGGCATCGCATGGCTGTTGAATGCAACCCTGGTTCTACCGAAGTTTGAAGTGGCTGCATATTGGAATGAATCGAGGTAATTTAGGACAGTTTCTTTTTCCACTCTCTTTGAATTTTTATGCATTGATCTACCTGCAACTTTTTATTCAAAAGTCCATGGTAATTGCACTTAATCTGGCGTTTGCACTTAATCTGGCGTTTGCCTATTGATTGTGTCTGATGAGTTCATTTACCAACTTCTCCGCGTCCTCTAATGTACTCAAATTCATTTTCCATGCACCAAAAAAAATATAAATAAGAATTAAGATGCTGGCATGCTTAAACCTTGCCTGTTTTTCCAGTGGTTTTGCAGATGTATTCGATGTTGACCATTTCATTAGTCAGATGAATGGTTATGTTAAAGTTGTTAAAAAGTTACCCCCAGAGTTTGCGTCCAAAGAGCCGTATCATGTGGATTGTAGTAAACGCAAAGGACAATTTGATTATGTTGAAAGTGTCCTTCCGTCCCTATTGGAACATCATTATATTTCAATAACTCCAACAATGAGCCAGAGAAGGGACAGGTACTTCAGAACCGAAATATTCTTGACCCCATGAGCTCCATTTAAAGTATTGCATGTTCTATTCAGGACTCTTGTTTAGGAGCTTTCAGCAGCTTCCCTTGAATTTTTAAAATACCTTCCTCCAAAACATTTTACAGATATCCCCAGTATGCAAAAGCTGCCCTTTGTCAAGCTTGTTACAATGCTTTGCGCCTTGCTAAATCGGTGGAGGAAAAAGCCAAGGAGCTTCTAGAAGCCATACCAAAACCCTTTCTCTCTTCACCTTCGTTTCGAGCCAGATATGGTGGCTTACAGCCAGTGTGAATATAAAGGGCTTTCTCCCGCTTCTCTGGAAGCAATCGAAGTGACTTGGGGAGATAGAAAACCATGGACTGGAGAGTTGGCTGGAATATGGAGAAAGAGGGGGAAATGTCCTCTCACGCCCCGTGAGACAGCCCTCATACTTCAAGCTCTCCATATTCCAACTAACTCAAACATTTACTTGGCTGCTGGTGATGGTTTGATGGAACTAGAAGGCTTTACATCAGTTTATACCAATGTAGTAACTAAGTCTAGTTTCCTCACCAGCGACGATTTCTCAAGCATGCATGGGAACACAAAAGCGGCACTGGACTATTATGTGTCTATTAATAGTGATTCTTATGTAGCCACATTCTTTGGAAATATGGACAAGATGGTTGCAGCAATGCGAGCTTTCAACAGAAAGCAGAAGACATTGTTTTTAAGTAGACGAGCGTTTGCAGAGTTTACTTACAAGGGCTTGAAGGGGAAGGAGTTGCACCAAGCCTTGTGGAAGACTCATAGAGGTGATTTTGCCATGGGCCGGGGATCTGCATTATCCGACTGTTTTTGTGAGTTCAAACTATGATTTCAAGCAACTTAGATTTGTCATGACCTTTCACGACCTTACTTGAACAGGTCCTTGAGCTCTAAAGAAACTCATAATTGTCATTTTTGTATGTAACCATTTTCCCGTTCATGTGCTTTCTTAAATCTACAATCTTCAAATATTGAGAAAAGATTCTTGCTTACCAATTAAATTTTTAACCCATCTTTTGATATAAAGTAGATCAGGATCGTTTTGATTACAAACATTGAACGAGCATATGTTATTGCATACCAAATTTAGAATTTCTATGTTATTGGTAAACATTATTTTCCCTTTTCAAGGTTAGCTATGGCTAATTTTTTTGTTCTTTGTGATTTCATTCAATCGGTTATCTTAAATGTTGGAAACCATAGATCATCAGAAGCCTTTTATTAAGATGATTTTAACTCTGCAAGGGTGGAAGAAAAATAGAAATAAAATCTGATTTGAGTTATTATTGTATGAAATTTGGCCGTTCTTCCTACAAGAGAATGTGCAAATCAAGATAATAAGCTAATTTGCTGGTACTGATTGATTCTCATCAACTCCTGTGTGGTTATTGCCAATACTTATCGCTTTGATTCAGTCTCAATCATTGGAAGTTAAAACAAGCAATCCCAATGCACCGACGAGAATATACTGCAAGCAACACTTATAAACTTGAGCACAAAACTTCAAGATATATCTTACACTTTACACTTGAATAAAAGATAAGACAATTAGAAATTCAACTTTTCAAACGAATTCCTGAATGGGGAATGTAAAAATGAAATGCAAACCTTGATAATTGGCCTCTCAGTCATGATTATGGTCACCCATCCGACGTATGGTAAGAACCTGAGGATCAAAGTCACGAGGGGATTTGTTTTCTTAGTCAACCAGCACACTTTTTTTGGACAAAATCTTCATGGAGGGAGAAAAAAAAGAATTTATGTACGTAGCCACATGAATAAGAATAAGAACATAGAAATTAACACATCCCACAAGCCACTTCAATAGCTTATCATACACTTTTTTAAGTTAAAAAAAACACCCGTGTATAGATTAATCGTCACTTCTTCCTCACAAAATTGTAATTAGAAGTACTTATAAGATTAGTTTATAATAATTTTTCAAGTGTTTTAATATATATTTTTAGCGCATGATTCAAGTGTGAGTTGGAAGAAGTTGACTCCCGTCCTTGTTTGGCCTAAGGAGTTCATGAGTCACACTAAAAAAGATCAATTTCATGAAATATTAACTCCTTAAATTGTGAGCTCCAAGTCTAAACAACTCTCTAGATCTAACAACTTCATTTCTTGCCCCAAACGCCCCCTCTTAAGCACTAGCAGAAAATAAAAGTTGCGGAAATTTTTACCCGACAGCTCTGCCCATGATGTGGTGCCGTTGAAGCCATTGCTGACCTTGTGCATACAAGAGTCTGTCATCACCATAGTTGTTATCTCCTGATGAAGTAACACAAAGGCAAGTATTATGGGGAGCAGCAGAAGAAAGAGAATATAAAGAAATGGACACAATTACAAAGAAAAATCAATTAAAGACTCTTTCTAATCACAAAGATTTCTGAGAATAACTACTCAAATTCACAACAATTTATTCTATATTGTCCTACAAAATGGCACCTTTAGTGAGTATATCAACTTCTCCACTATCTTGACGTTCGTGAACCTGCAAAAATGAAAACTCTGATTAATCTGGTTGTCCCTTATGAGATTCTTGCATCAGACCAACAACATAACTTTGATAACATTCCCATTTAAAGAAACATCATAACTAAGTAGTCTCTCCTAAAAGAGCAGGGAGCAGACAATAAGGATGGAACTACAATCTGTCTTCAAGAACTCAAAGTGCATAATTGCTTTCATTAAGAAAAACATAAAAGATTACAGGGGCATAAAAAAACCAAGCCCACAAAAGAAAGGAACTTCAGTAGAGAAAGAGCTCCAGCTATACAAAATAGTTCCTACAAAGTAGTGAGAAAAGGTCATCGGAATTGAAGCCTCCCGAATTCTGGAGAGTGTGGCATGTGGTGGAATAGATTATTCATTCTTGAATGAAATCGTATCACGAGTTTCAAAGGGGATTAAGATTTGATGAAATGGTCAGTATATTGGATTCACCTTAATTACACGATGGACAATCGGAATTTCACGGCCCTGGGATAAGATAGACAACAAAAGAAGACGTCAGTTCAAAATAACTTTTTATGCCTTCTGATTGCATAAAAAACGAAAAATCCAACATTGGAAAGCCTAGTATGAAAACTAATATTAATGAATTTTGTGGTCGATAGCCACCAAAGTGGTCACTGTGCGATGCATATAAATACTTTCTGTATTAATAAACTAAAAAAAAATAAACTTTAACAAATACTTACATCAATATTAAAAACAACAATCTCCCCTGTACGAATAGGATCCTTGCTCATGTGCAAGAACAAAATGTCACCCTAAACACAGTACAATTGATGTAATTAGATGAGACTGATGAGTAAGGAGAAAGTTAAAGAGATCATGTGTGATAACAAGTAAGAAATAAGTATCTTCCCACACATGATAGTCCCCACACAAAGGCGATACAAAATACTTTAGAAGTAGTGGAGGTCAAAAGCAAATCTATACAATGCAGCTGGAAATCCCCAATCCATCAATAGACGATAATAAATCCTTTCATTTCTCTCCGAGAAAAATCCCTGATTGCCAAAGAATCTTCGACCTCCTAAAGAACTTAGAATTTACCAAATGGCTCTTTTAAAAAAAGAAAAGAAATTGTTGATCCAAGCATAGCTCAATGAATAATGCATCAATAATCATTTCAAGGGTCGACAGTTTGATTCTCCACCCAGAAATTATTGAACTCAAAAAATGGAGGGGAGGAAGGATTCCTCACTCCAATGGTTGACCTAAAAATTCATCCGATGACCATAAAAACTTGCTCTAAATACTGTGACCTTTTCCCTAATTCCACTCCCTCTTTCTACAAAAATTCATTTATTTTCCTCCGTTTTCTTTTGAGAGAGAGACAGACAGACCTCTTCCCAATCCCTCCTCCACTTTCTATATAATGAACCTTGATTAGATAGATTAATTTTCCTTACAATTGAACTACTAAATATATATATGCATATGAAAAGAAACATCATACATTATCAAAAGTTATAAGATAACTCACCCTCTTGAAGCCAGGTTCCATGCTTCCAGACAAGACAACAACAACAGGGGACTCACTGCCAGTAATACACATCAATGCCTTCCAGATTATAAGAGCAGATGTAACAATCAAACCTGAAAGATGAATAGTTCTAGTAAATGGGTTTGTACCCAGCATTCAGATCAAGAAAAAAAAAAGGGATTGCTAGCACGGAATTGCAAAAACATTTCAACTTGACATAACGCAAAAGAAAACAATTCTCAGTGATAGGACACAGTCACACAGATAAAGAACGAAAAATGGGTTAATTAAGGGAAATGGTTAAGAGAAAACGAACCAAGACTGACGGCCTGAGAAAGGAGCTGACGAATCTTAATGGATTTAATGGAGTCAACGGTGTCACCAATCCAACCCATTGCGATTGATTTTGTTGAAGCCTCGCAGTGTTCTTACAATTATCGCTTCTCAATACGATTCTGCCGGAAGCCAACCTAAAACCCTCACTTCATTTTGAATACCAATGTCGGATACTTTGAATTTATTTTTTTCCCAATTAAATCACTTTTTCTTTTTTCCTTTTTTTTTCTATTTTCTTTCTTTCTTTTTATTTATTTTTTTTTAATATTACACCGTAGGAAGATTTGAATGGAAAATCATTTCAAAGGACAAAAATTGCAGAAAATATTTATAGCAAGATTTAATAATCTATCAATGATATAAGACTCTATCATCAATAAATTTTAAAATTTTGCTATATTTTATAAATATTTTGATTCGTTTTTCTATATTTGAAAATAATCATATATTCTAATTACTTCCTTTTTCCTTTCTTTTGAAATAAATATATTTCAATTACTATTGTTGGGCTCTTTGTGGTGTTTGGTAGAGAATTTTTATGTTTTTAGATTTAGTAAATATGTGTTTGGCGGACAATTCATATTCTATTTCTGAAAATTGTTTTCGAATTCTTTGATTCAAACTGTGGAAATTTTAAAAACAACATTTGTATGTTTTCATTATATCCAAATTTTAAATTTTAAATTTTAAAATGGAAAATTATATTAATTGAATATAAAAACGTTTAGAGATACAATATATTTATTATAAATTCAATTTATTTTTTAAAAACATATAAAATGTATTATGTAAAATTATAAATTAATAATAGTTTATTGTCAACTAAATATTAGTAGATAACTACAAGTAATTTATAAATGTATGGTATCAAACACATTTTAAACCATTGTTTATAATTGTTTAAATAAGTGTTTATAAGTGCAAAAAGGTGTTTATAGACACTTGGAAAGTCGATCCAAACAGACTCTAAATTACAATCCAATTCTTCTATCAAACACATATATGATAACATGAAATGCAACTCTATTTCCGTTAAATTCTTTGTTTTTAAATTTATGTTTTCAAATCCTTTAAAAAAATATGTATGTTTGCAAATTCTCTACAAAAACATGTCCTTAGGTTTCATGATTTTTTAAATAATTAATTGATTTTTTTACTTCTTATGAATCTTTTAGTCATTATATTTTTAAAATATTTATTTTAATCTCTATTTTTTTGTTTTAGTTTATTTTAATCTATGTTTTTAAAAAGTTTATTTCGGTCAAAGAAATGATTGAAAGTATAGTGACAGACACAAAATTTAAAATTACAATGATTAAAAACTGGACAAAATTGATAGAACGTGAACATCATCGATGTTTTTGCAAGCACGTGATTACAATTGAAAATGAAAGTATTAGAATCAAAATGATTTATACTCTTTTTTAAAAATATATATATTTCAATCAGTGGGCTCTTCTTTTTACTACTATTTGTGGGTGTGATTTTGAGGTAATTAGAATTTGTGAACTTTTTATTAATTTGTTGATTTTTTATTTTAGGTCATATTTTAGATTAAAATAATTTTTTTATCAATTTAGTTGGTTAGTTTTTCTCGATCTTAGTCAATTTAGTGGTTGTTGTCACATTATTTAATTGTCAAAAGCAATGACTATTTTGATATAGTTTAAAGAATAGAGTTTAAGGGTGTTCAAATGACCCAATAATCCGGACTGCCTAACTAAACTATAAAAATTCAGTTGAATTGGGTTAGTTCGAAATTTGGGTTGGATTTGGTTAAATTTTTATGTTTTTTAGGGTTGGATTGGATCTTGGGTTACATTTTTTAAAAATTCGGGTTGACCTAATCCGATCCGGAAATATATATATATATATATAAACTTTTTACCTTTTAGTATCTAGGGTTTTTATCTCAAAGTGTCGCCACTCCCTCTCCCAGTCTCTCTCATTCTTCAATCCCTCGCCCTCATCCCTCTTTTCTTTTTCAGACTTTTTAGTTTCTAGGATTTTTTTTTAATCTCTCTTTCGATTTCAAATCTGTCGTGTTTTTTTTACCTCTCCAACTCTCCCTTGTCAAATTTCAATTTTGTCTATCTCTTGTCGTCTCCAATCCCCTTACTTCGATTCAGTTGTTCGTCATTATCAACCTCTTTCAATTTTAGCAGCCTTTATCGATTTAGGTCAATCCTTCATTCAGCTTCACCAAATTTGCCTGTCTGCTTCAATTCAGCCGATCTGTAGGTCTGTGGCATCTGCACCACTAATTACCTCAATATCTACTATTAATTTCAGTCTTTTGTTTCCGTCTTTCAATCTCTTGTTCATCTTTACTTTTTCAGTCTTCTACTTCTGCTCCAGTCCTTCATTCTTCCATCTCAATGTTTCAAAATGTATAAAAAAATATTAAGAAATAGAAAAAAAATAACAAATAATAAATAACCCGATAACCCAACCCGAGGTTGTAAATTCTATTTGGGTTATTTGGGTAGCCAACCCAACCAATCTAGTTGTTAGACACAAACAAAAAAATAATATAATAATCTATATGTTTTAAAATCATCTCTTTTAAAATCTAACAAAAGGCAAATATCTACCATTGTTAGACACAAACATAAAATAATATTAAATTCATTTTCTTTTTAAAACCAATCCAAAAATCAAAAGTCCACCATTTGTCGCTCTTCATTGCTCTAAGTGTCACCTTTCAATTGGTTCACTTTGATGAGAAAAATTCTCCAACCGATGTTATCAACTCGGTTAAGCTTGTTTCGACCATATCTTGATCATTTAAACTCCGATTTGAGTGATTCAAATTGTATTGAAATCTTTATACGGAGCTCTACATAATAGACTATTCAAGACACTAAAATTGTTAGTGAATAAGTTCAGGTTTGCTATCATCAAAATATTAATTATTAATTAATTAATTAATTTGAGATTAAGGACAAAAAAGTCAACAATCTCCCTTTTCATGATGACAAAGAACACAAGAAAATGAAATCCAAAGAGGTGTGTGATATGAAATATATACTTGAATAACAATCAACACTTGTACATAATATGGATATTTCATTAATAGTATGTTTTCATTTTTCTTATTATCTCTCCCCCTTTGAAATCAATAAAAAATAGTTAAGAAAAATATCATAACGACATGAAAGTTCTTAAAAAAAAAAAACATGAACACTTAATTTTGTATTTCTTCTCTTATCAACACTTCTAAAAGAAATATAATAAACAACATCATATATTAAGAGGCATCTCAAATAATCAACCTAACTCAAGATAATTATATTTAGGATCACTTTCACAATTTTTTTTTTTTTAGATTGATTATTGTAGTTGTTTATATCAAATTGATATAATTTTTATTGTTATATTGTTGCTATCAAAATTTGTGAGAACTTTAATATCAATTTAACCTTGGATATGAGAAATCTTTCTCAAACATATTGAATTTAATTGGAAATTGGTCGGAAAAATTGATGTAATAGTTTCATTTTTTATTGTAAAATTGATATTAAATATAGAATATATAATATAATTGTAATAAACTATGGCTTATAAAAAATTTTAAAACAAAAACTTGTATCAAAATCACTAAAATAGCAATAGAACTTAATTTATTTTGTTTATAAAACAATACGTGTTTAAGGTTTATTTTATATTTTTCAAAATTTAAAATCATGTTTGTCCACGCACAATATATTATATTATATTATATTTTCATGAGTGTGTTTTTCACTTTTCTTAAATATACATGATAATAATAATATATTTAAAATTTGTTCTTTTTCCTCTTTGGTAATTTTTATACTTAAAATTTGAAAACATTTTATAAAGTAAATTAAAAACCAAAGAAAAAAAACAAAGTTTATAAGTTTAATATTCAAAAAGGAAAAGATTATGAAAAATGCCTTCAACTATTATGTAGATATAAACAAAAAGTTAACAATTTCAAAACCTACTTGATTAAATAACAAGTATGTAAAACTAATATAACTTACATTTTTTTTTTAACATATATGCTCAAATCAATTTATATATGAATGAAAATTTTGATTTATGTTACAACAAAATGATATTAATAAAAGAAAAAAAAATGCTATGATTATTTTTTTAATTAGTTCAACAATTATAAGGGTGGGACAAAACTACTAACTTGAGAATAATAGTAAGTCTCTTATCTAATCTCATATTAGTAAGTTATCTCTACATTAAATGATTAAATTGGCTTTGTTTAAGTAACTAGTTAGAGCACACGTGCATTGCACGTGGTTCCAAATCTTTAGAACACATAAAATTTTAAATAAATATACTTTTAGTAAAATTTAAATAGTATAAATATCTAACATGAAATTTAAAATTAATGAAAGAGATTAGATAACTAAGACTACATCACTATATGTACGTTTTCTTTAATTAATTTATAATGAGAATAAAATGTGTTGGACGATGTAATAGTTGAAAATGTTTGAAACATGATTTATAGAGGAAAATATAGATGGTAGAATAAATATAATTTTTGTACATATTAGACATGAAGTTTAAAGTTAATTAAAGAGATAAAATGGAGAAATGTATTTTTATTGATAATTTTAAATGGTCTTGAGTAAAAATAAATTATCTACATCAATATATACTTGAGACTTTTTTTTGGAAAAAAAGTTGAAACAACGGTGTATCTTCTAAAACATTGTGAAATTTTATAGATTGGACAACTATTTTTCTTTGTTTGATATTTTATATAGAAAATCAATCATTCGAAATAATGAGACTAATATTCGAAACAAAGAATTTGAGGATAAAATAATAATATTTGAAATATTTAATAACAAAAGAAAAATGCAAAATTAAAAGAAAAAGAAAAGACATGAAAGATAGAAAGAAAAGACGTGAAAGTTAAAAAAGAAAGTAGAGGTAAATAAAAATAGGAAACAATGTGAAATAGGAATTGTTGAGAGATATAATAGTAAAAGAGAAATGTAGAATTAAATGAAAAAGCAAAAAGGAAAAAAAAAAAGGTGTGAAATGTACGTATAAGAGTATGGATGGGTGTGGGTGTGAGAGCAAAAGAGTCTTTATGAAAAAGTTAAGGACAAAGAAGAAAGTCAAAATTTCTACCCTCTTAGCCACTTTTAATATATATAAAATATACTTGTATTGCACGTGGTTAAATTTTATTAGAATTTAAATTTCTATATGAAATTTGAATATTGAATAAATATATTTCATTTACTTTGAATAGTAAGTTTTTTACGTAAATTTAATAATAAAAAAATAGTTGCTAAAATTATAAGTATCTGTTTAAGTTAATTTAAAATAAAATAAATTAGACATGGTTGAAAAAGAGATATTTTTGTTAAGTTAAATTAATAATATATTTGACTTTAAATTTTAAAATAGTGAAAGAGATAGAAATATAAAAAAAAATGATGAATAAAATTATGTAATTGAAATAAAAGTTACAAACTAAAATTTATAAAAGAGTAACACGATAAAATATTTCCCACATTGTTTGTTTTTTTCTACTCTTTTGAATTGATTAATTTTTAGAGGAAAAAGAATAATAGAACGTTAAATTAGAGAATTTTGAAATAAAAGTAGTTTAAATATATATTATTTTTTTAAAAGTTATTTAATCTTGTATTAACTAGATATGATTTTTAGTATTGCAAACTTAAATAATTTAGAAAATCAATGTCTAAAATAAAATGGTACAAAAATTTTCTGGTTGAAAAAAAAAACTTTTATATTGTTATTTTATTTTATGCAAATATGGTCTTACTTTCTAAAAGAATATTATGTGCTACTTATAAGTAAATAGTTAATAATTATATATTCTTAAAATACAAAAAAAAAAAGAGAGAGGGAGAATGGTTTTAATTATGTTAACGTGTATTTTCAAATTAGTTATCCATAAATAGTTTTATCTTCCTAAAATAAACAAATAAAATTAGTTTAGATACACTTATTTCTATTCAATACTAAAAAAAAATCTTAATTTAAATTCAATATCAACACTTTTTTCTTCTGTAGTGTTAAGATACTCTATTAGAAAAAGAAAAAAAAAAAAATCAAGATTCAAGATTATCCAATAGAGTTGCTTAAATATGAAATCTTATCGTGAAAAAAAAAAAATAGCCATATTCAACTAAATCTCTTCAAATTTAAATTTAATAATGTTAAAAATAAAACTTGATTTTATATTGCATTTCAATCTTCAAAAATATATCTAGTGATTAAAAAAGTCACACAAAATAATATATATATATATAACAAAATATGTGTATATCAAAATAAAACAATAAACTAAATTTGTAAAATTGTTGGTTGTATGTCAAATCTAGACGTATCATAATGCTTGAGATGAGAAACAATACTCAAAAATGAAAAAAAATGAAAAGGAGAAAGAAAAAGATATGAATTATACTTTATTTGATAATATATTTATCCCAGTCAAATCTTGAAAAAAATCTATGATTAAAAACAAATGTATATCAAAGTAAAATATTTTTTAAAATTAATAGAATTATTCAAATAAATTTTGTTTTCTAAATTTGAACGATAAACAAATTCAACTAAACCTCTCCGACTTTGAATTCAATAATACTTAAAATAGAACTCTTTGATTCTATGTGTTGACTGAAATCTCAAATTCTATAATACAAAAAAAAAAAAAAAAAAAGACTCAAATGCATCAAGGTGTATCTGTAAAATTATTGATTGTATTTCAAATCCAGGCACATGATACTTAGAGATGAGGAACAATCCACGAAGAAAAGAGAAAAGAAAGAGAGCAACAAAAAAGAAAAGATAGATAACATATCCTTATTAGAAATCCTTAATCATTAAGAGAGACATCTAGAAGAATACAAAAAAAAAAAAAACAAAAAAAAACTAATAATAATAATAACTCAAAAATATAGGACATTCCAATGCAAACAAATGTAGATCAATATAAAATAAATTTCTAAAATTGTTGATTGTAAAATTTCCAAAGATAAACAAATCTACACATTATATTATGCTTAAAGAGATGGAAAATCGGTACTATAAAAATATAGATGACATATTGATGATGGAAAATTGGAAGTCAATTTTACTCGACAACTAAGTTCCCTTGGACGCGGTGTGCGAAGCATGTTCCTAAGATATGCATTTAATAGTCATGCGTCGATGGTCATGCGTTGGAATGAAAATTGCATTAACAAATGTATGCGATGACCATGCGTCCTGCCACAAGTTTTCTTGCGTTCACACCAAGTATAACATGAACGCAAGTTTCTCGGGTAATTCGAGGGCGAACACAGGAACTTGTAACTATATGTTTGCGGTGATTGTGCATGCAACGGTTGAATAAAAGAATGGAGGGGATGTTGTTAAGTGAATCCTACTCCTACTCCTATTTATCAGACAACACAATGAAAATATGCATGAAAGGTAGAGATGCGAACGAACCTTGACATGAAATAAATGTATGGGAAATAGATAAAATGTAGAGATATTTTCTTTGCAACCCTTAAGAGTGACCGCAAGGGCAACCCTAGTCAACGCAAACTAATACGATCATGCAACACTCATATAATAGTAAACCACCTCTCGGTGCGAATACTATGGCTTCTAATACTAGAACGCATGCGATGTATGTGTCGAGGTGTCTATAGGGCCTACACATAAGCCTCTAATTCTTGTCTATACGATGATACATAAGCAAGGCGACCACATATCATTATTCCTATTCCTAGGGTGCATGCGATGCAGTGTTGACAAACAGAGCTTATCTCTAAGTCCCTATCTCTTGCTTATGCCGATCTAATCTCGCTCTCTCAAGTCTAGATTCTAACCTAGATCTCTCGAGTCAGTAGGTTCTTTCTTTAGACTCTCTCTCGAGTAGCTCTAAAGAGGTGTTGGACACAACATAAAACAAGACAAACACATGAACTTGGTTGACGCAAGATTGTTACTATCCTTAGTGAACAACGCATACCTTGCTTAATGCGTCCAACTACTTACCCTCCCGGGCAGTTGATTCTTGCTGACTTCACTCATAGACAAGCAATGCGTTAGCCTATAGACAGGCATTGCAGCATTTTCACATTAAGCAAATAAGGTTACTCACACACTCGTGCAACGCACACCTCTCGGTGGGTTACTACATACTTCATATTCCTAATCCACATGACTAAGTATGCAATACCCAAGTAATCCCACTAAGTGTTATAATGAAAGTAATGATGCTAAGCAGAGAAGATGGAGATAGAGTCGAAGGAACAGAGAAATGCATTGAAAACATATTGTATTAATTCCTTAATTCCAAAATGTCATACAATACAATATAGAAAAAGAAAGGAAAAGAAATGACTGGCTGGAAGCAAAGTTTTGCTTCCAGCGAATGTGCGTTAAGGCTACCGGTGGTGCCATAGATGGGCGGAGGAGTTGAATCTCTTGAGATCTAACTTCGGTCGAAGGCTCTGATCGTCACTCGAAATGGATGAAGGAGGTGAAGAACTCTCAGGCGTCTTTTCATGCATTTTGTCTAGATCGCGGGGAAAATCCCCAGTTGAGGGATAATCTCCGAATGATTGAATTTCGGCTCTTGAGCCTCTATTTATAGAGCTTGGGACACCGACAGTAATAATTGGACTGCTCTGAGTCTGACATTCGGTGCGTTTGTCTTTTCTGAACCTCTGCCACTAATGGCGTGGTAGGTGAAATGTCAACATCAGCTTTGGATTTTCTCGAGATAGATGCATTGATGCGTTCATTCCACCTACTTTGCGTTGATCCCATTAGAATGCGTTGTCGCGTAGCCGCAATCATTCAATGGTCGCATTCGCTTAACACTGCAACTCTACATGATGACCATAATCATTTGACGAGCACAACTCCCATGCGATGGATGCGTACGGATGATTACCGCAATATCCATGCGTTGATCGATGCTTTTGCCTTGCGATGGAGTGTTTCTCCACATTCGGTCGTCTATGCTATGGTCCGGTTTCTGCGTTTTCCTTCAAAGTGACAACGTTCACCCCTTTTTCTTGTTATTTGTTATCTTAAAAAAAAAAAAAAAAAAAAAAAAAAAAAAAAACATAGATAGCATACCTTCTCCAATGATATGTTTCTCTATGTGAAAGGTGTTCTACTATAGAATTTATTTAGAAGTATTAAAAAACGTATGGATGAGAGATAAAAGTGTTAGGAAACTAATTCTTGAAGTTCTTGTTAACGTAATAGATGGATATAATCTCCAAGAAAGCAGTTAAACTGTGAATAACTTCTTTATTAAACGAATGGAATCCACAAGATCGAACGGTCGCTTATAACTCGATCGCTTACCATACGCTAAACGATCATTTACATTCTATTAAACGATCGCCCAGAATTACTAAACGATTGCTTACTAAATCCTCCACAATCGCAAACTTCTATACGACCGTTTAGCTATTACTATTACACGATCACCTACCAGAACCTATACGATCATCTACCTTTTATTATACGATCGTCTACCAGCTGTTGCATGATTGCTGAGCTTTACTATACGATCGCCTAGTAAAAGTAGACGATGAGCGACACGCTGCGATGGCTTCTTCACGACAGCATCTTCCGAATTCCCACTCTCAAGAGCTCCTCTTCCTCACTTCTTAATTTCCACACCCCTCTTCTGTTTGCTTCCTTCTCTTTTAAACCTCAACCTCTCCAAACAATCTTGACAACAACTCTTAACCACCTCAAACGCCGGCTTCCCCTTTTCTCTTTTATTCTCTTTTATTTTCTTTTGATATTGTCATATAGTTGGAGCCCTGTCATTACCCCGGCCCTCAACTTTTACCTTGTCCTCAAGGTAAAACTTTGTTTGTTCAGCTACCTTTTTGCTAGTCTTCTTCATTTTCTCTTGAGTCATCCTCCAACACTTTTGCAGTATGCACCGAGCCTCATTCCATATTCTCATCGTATATTTTGGATTAATGTTGGCCTTCGTCCGACTTGGATTCTCTTGCAAAGTAATCTTTCACCCTTCATGAACAAATGATATTGCCAAATTCTGCCAATCGACCTTTGTTTTTCCCAAAGAGTGTAACCATTGCATCCTAAAATTACATTAACACCTTCCAACTCTAGTGAAAAAAAACTGTCACACATTCTCCAATCCCCTAGCCTCATTTCCACATTTTGGCATACTCCCTTGCTTTGCAGTGCAGGTCTCGACCCCAAAACTATTCTGTAGCTGGTCGTGGCTGTGAAGTTCAACTACAGTCGGTTAGCTAAACTTTTTGATATGAAATTATGTGTCGATCCACAATCTATCAATATCACTACCAATTCTCCTTTGATATCCCCTCCAATCTTCATTGTTTGTGGGTTCTTCAACCCCACAACTGAATTCATTGCCAGTTTTGTCACAGATGAAATTTCCTTATTCAGCGTCAGCATACGTAATTCCAACATCGTTTCTCCCGTTTCATCTTCCTCATGCAGCTCCCACTCCTCTCCGGATGCCTGTACCACCAACAATCTCAATTCTCTCAATTCTTGCCCTTTACACCGATGTCCAACAGTGTATTTTTTATCACACCGGAAATAGAGCCATTTTTCTCTCTTCAACTGAAATTCAACATCTATTAATCTTCTCGCCGAAATTTCTCTCCGATTATCATTACCCGACATTCCTCACAATGTAATGGTCCTCATCGAAAACGATTCTCTGGTTTTCTCCCCTTCTTTCAAATCATTCCCTCTTACTAATTTATTCACATTGTCAATATTAGATCTGGGAATATTCGAATTGTGGAACTTACCCTCATACGTCCGCGCTTGTCCGGCTTCAGCTCGTGCACTTTCTCTGTCTTCAACTCATTGTGCCAACGACATCATTTGTGCTAATCCGGTGGGTTCCCAACATTCAACTTCTGTCTTTATCCATGGTGCTAAACCATTCATAAATGTCTCCTCAAGGACCTCGTTTGGTAGATGCGGCAACAGTGCCACTAACTTATCGAACAAATTCTGATATGCTTCCACCGTTGTTTCTTTTTTAATAGCCAGAAATCTTCTTCAGATCAACCCTTCTCTTAAAGATCGGAATTGCACCAGCATCCTTTTCTTCAAGACTTCCCAGTCCTTGAATGATTCTCTGCCCTCTTTTGATCGGCACCAATCTAATGTAGTGCCATTAAAACTCACAACTGCCACTGTCATCTTCTCAGTTTTCGTCAACTTATGAATTTGGAAATAGAGGTCTGCTCTGAATAACAACGCATCTAGATCGCTTTCGCTAAATACTGGCATTTCGACTTTCTTGAATTTGTTTCGGTTGCCGATCGCATCTTCTCCGGCGACTTTCCGAGAACTATTTGCTTCGCACACATTACGAGTATTAAATCTTTCTCCTTTTTCCATCACTTTTGCCTTTCCCTTGGCCAGTTTCGTAAGGTGATATAAGAGCATCTATTGATGCTTCTCTGCTTGCAATCCCAGAGTCGCCAACAACGCCAAGTTCTCCTCTATGGTTGGCAGTTTCTGTATTTCGACTTTGAATCCTGAAATTTCTTATTCTAGTAATTCCAGTTTCTCTTCAAAACGCTTCTGAACCATGCTTATCCAGGTAATTTTGCTCTAATACCAATTTTTTAGGAAACTAATTCTTGAATTTTATAATCTCTAAGAAAGCAATTTACTATAGAAAGGCATAAAGTCCCTACTAGCTTGGCCCCTTTTTCAGATTGGGTATGGTCGACAACCTCCAATGTCGATTTACTATGGAAAGGAGTGTACGACCGAAGAAATTTTGAGCCAACAAATGCGAGATAGAGATGCTGCATTATGCGAGCTGAAAGAGCATTTGAGGCTGGCTCAAGAGAAAATGAAGACGATTGCTAACATGGAGCGACATATGAACCCAACCCAGCCTAGCCATGAAATATTTGGGTTGGGTTGGTTCGGGTTAATCGGATCATTTATTTAAAATTTTTTTCTAAAAAGAAGCAAAACGTAAATATGTAAAATCTAATTTAATATTTATTATTCGATATA